>NW_028288615.1:900000-1085994 GCF_059628265.1 Tinamus guttatus | reverse complement strand
AAGAAAGAAAGAAAGAAAGAAAGAAAGAAAGAAAGAAAGAAAGAAAGAAAGAAAGAAAGAAAGAAAGAAAGAAAGAAAGAAAGAAAGAAAGAAAATGATATCTTGTTCCCTAGCAGCTTATGGATAGACAGGGAAAAGCACTTGACTCAAAAATCTTACACCATACATTTCAAAATGTATGTTTACACAACGTTAAATATATAAACAACAAGTTGATGGAGCTACTGCAAATCCAAATAGAAAAGTCGCTTAATTATATGTGCACCCTATAAACCCTCTGCTGGAAAGATTATCATATTTGCATTAGCTAGATTTGTTTTGTGTTGGTGAGAGCAGAGAGAACGTCAAACAAAGAATGCCTGGAATTCAAATGCTCTCAGGGCCTGAAGAGCTTGAATGCAGGCTGTGGTTCATGATGGCTCCACCACAAAATAACACAACCTCTTTTGCATATAGATAATTCTTGAGAATGAGTGAGTTCTGTGACATAGGTGTGTAAATATCAATGCATCAACCAAATCGTGTGCATGCCATGATATGCAGCACATGAAAAATAACTCAGTCCTTCTTCTGTGCAAGTTCTACATCTCTTCTGGGACCCCCATGCCCTTCAGAGACAAACTCTCATTGTCAGAGTATGGGCAGGGAAGGCTAATGGTCTTTATGTGTTTTTCAGAGCACCCATGACTGAAAATACAATACTAGATTAAATGACCCCTTGACCTATTTCACAAAACCACAGAATGGTTGAGGTTGGAAGGGACCTCAAGAGATCATCTAGTCCAACCCCCCTCCTCAAGCAGGGACACCTAGAGTACATAGCACAGGGTCGCATCCCAGCAGGTTTTGAAGATCTTCAAAGGAGGAGACTCCACAACCTCTCTGGGCAGCAGATTTCACAGCGGCAGGTTTTGCACTCCTCCTACAATGTGTTTTCAGTCATGGAACCTGTGTAGCTATGGATGGGTAGCTTCCTTCATGACAAACCTCTGTAATAGGTTGTTGAAATGTCCATTTGCAGTTTTTTTTCCTTGGATGAAATGTTTAGACTTTGAAATAACTCTATGCATTACTGCAATATTCACAAAGCTTGAGATAAGATGCATAAAAAATGTGTCTCACTTATGTCTGAGCAGGCAGGACTACAATACTAGCAGCAATTCATGAGTAACCAGGAGATATTTGAAGCCTTACATGAATTCTCCTGCTGGCTTTTGTTAGCATTCAGAAAGCCAAATGGAAAATGATCATTCTGTTTCATAGCAGGATTTCCAGTCATTGAAGTATATCTTTGTTCTCACTTGGAATGAAAATGAAACATTTCAAAGTTCTATGGAAAAAAAAAAAGGCATTAGAAAAAGAACTTGGAGTTTTGAAAAAAAAAATGTTTTGATCTTTTCTAAGCAGGAGGAAAATTGTGCTAGAAAAAGGACACCGGTAACCCAAAAGTCCTGCAGGCACTGAAGGCGCTGGCTGAGCATAGTACCTTTGTGCTGGTATCTTCAAGCCTCTTGTGTCCTCACCTCCCTTTGAGTCTACAAAGCAAGCTGTAGGAGCCAGAACCTGCTTTTTCTGCATTCCTAATCCAGCTGGTTTTATGTACTTCCCACCTCCAGGAGAGTAGGTTCCTCAGGGCATGACCATGAGTTCGTGCTGATGAATTCCCAGGACATGGGAACTTCCGGAGTCTTGGATCCAGGCACAACTGCTAGACTAGAAACAGGATTAATGTCACTTACCTTTATTCATCTATGAGTTAGATGTTTATTTAAGTTAGCCTTTTAGCTTGCCTGCCTATAAAGGAGAGCAGCAGATAGTCCCAGAGGATAATTCCAGACAGCGTTCAATTCAATTCGTTCATCATTATGAACTGGATGAGGGCAAGTTTGATGATGATATGAAACTGATAGGCATGGCTGATACACTAGAGGGTTGTGCAGCCATTTGGAGGGACCTTGACAGACTGGAGAGGAACCTCATGAAGTTCAACACAGGCTAGTGCAGGGTCCTGCAGCTAAGGAGAAACAACCCTATGCACCAGTACAGGCTAGGAGTTGGCCTTCTGGAGAGCAGCTCTGCAGAGTTGGGTGTCCTGACGGACAACAAGCTGACTGAGCCAGCAATGCGCCCCTGTGGCCAAGAAAGCCACTGGTATCTGGGGTGCATTAGGAACAGCAGGTGTTACCAGCAGGTCAAGGAAGGTGATCTTCCTCCTCTATTCAGTCTTGGTGAGGCCATATCTGGAGTATTGTGTCCAGTTCTAGGCTCCCCATTACAGCAGGGACATGGAGCTACTGGAGAAAGTCTAGCATAGAACTACAAAGATAACCAAGGGACTTGAATATCTGTCCTATGTGGAAAGGCTGAAAGAGCTGGGAAGAAGAGAAGGCTGAGAGAGGATCTTATCAATGTGTTTAAATACATTAAGGGAAAGCATCAATAGAAAGGGGCTAAACTGTCTTCAGTGTTGGCCAGCAATAGGACGAGGGGCAATGGCCACAAACTGAAGCACATGAAGTTCCTCCTGAATTTGAGGAAAAACCTTTAGACTGTAAGGGTGACCAAGCACTGGAGTAGATTGACCAGAGAGGTTGTGAAGTCTTCTCTGCAGATATTCAAAACCAGCCTGGATGCAACCCTGTGCAATGTGCTGTCGCTGTCACTGCTTGTGCAAGGCGGTTGAACTAGATAATCTCCGAAGGTCCCTTCCAACCTTAATCATTTTGTGATAACTTTATGCTGTCTAGTGGCATTTTGAAAGTTCCCCATCAAGACTCACATTTAGCTCCCACAGTTGTCTGCAATTGCAAGGATATTAATTTGATGTTTCTGAAAGTTCGGTGCAACTTTTGCATTTCTCCCATTATTGGTATAACCTGGGAGAAGTACGTCCCCCAGTTTTAAGGTGGCAGTCTCTTATATGACCATACATACTATGCCACTTAGTGTTAAATGGACAGGTGGTGCTAATAATGAAAGTTAATTTGGTCTTCCTTCCTTCCTTCTCTTCTGCCTTCCTCCCTCCCTCCGTGCTGTTAATCTGCATCTGGTAGAGCTGGAGCAGGATATCTCAACCTGGAGATGTAATCTGCAACTGGCATGCACCACTGCCGTTTGCTTTCTGTGGTGGCATTGTTCCAGTTTTGCTCCAGCTATAGATCTGACCTCTCAAGGGGGGATTTGTTATAAGAAGAAAATTAAAGATTTTTGATGAATATGCCTAGACTTCCATACTTACACACAAAACAGCAAGCACAAATCCCTTGCTGCAAATTTAGAAAAAAAAAAAAATGACTTACATTGTCTATGCAAATACAGGAGAGATCCAGAAAAGCAACTGAAATTTTAACTAGCCCTTGTGATTTGAAAACTGATGGCATATGCTAAGAGCATTGCCTTTGGACTCTTGTTGCCACCACTGGCTCCCTACACCTCCACAGAGGACATTTTTAAAGGCCAACACCATTTGAATAAGAAAAGGGGTAGCAGTAGCTTAGCTGTTCAGGGCATCAGAAATGAGTTGAAATATTGTCTTTTTTTTCTGGGCTACTCAAGCAAGAATACATTGAGACAAGATCATGAATCTGTATTGGCTCTCTTAAAGCAACAGCACAGATTTAATCATCAGACACTGCTGTTTTTTGAAAAAGGGGTTCTTGCACAAATGGTACTTTCAGGCAGTAATATACTGTGACACAGAAACGTATTGCCAAAGATAAGACACCTAAGTTTTTAACTTCATGCCTAAAGCTGGCAAGAGACAAACATCATTTGATAATTATTGAATTTTTTTTTTTTTGATCCCCAAAGTAACCTGGATAGATTGCTAGAAGAGTAGAATGACCAGTCTTTATAAAAATAAATTGAAGGTGATAAGATAGCAGAGGATTCAATTGTCCCCCTGGAGTAATAATGATTTTTACTGGTGGGTAAGAGGATCCTGCCCAAAACATAAAGATAAGGGGTTGGACTAGATGATCTCTAGAGGTCCCTTCCAACCTCAATCGTTCTGTGATTGTGTGATAAAGGTTACTGAGAAGCAGTGCTGTTGCAGCCCTGCCTCCCTTCAGATGGGTCCAAGAAAGAGGGGAGGGATGTGATTCCATGAAGGAAATGAATCTAGCCCTGTACTGCTAAAATTCTACTAAATTATGAGGCTTGGGCCACACAGCAAAGCTAAAAAAACTTTCACTGACTGCCTTTAGACTACAAATAGACCTACCAAACTTGCTAAGATGCTGAAGAAGTTCAGAGCGAAGTTATACATGAAATATATACATGAATACGCAAACAGACAGCCCAAAAAGCTGACATCTCCTAAGAGAAATTAAGAGGAGCTCTCGTAGAAAACTGGGATCGAGGGTTTGCCTTTGGTGCTAAATGGTATCTGGGAAAGAAATGCACATTATTTACAATTTAACAGGGCATATTGCTTGTGTGAGCGAGGAAGGGGGTTATTTCTTGACATCAGCTTTAGTCTAGAGACAATGACCACTAAACAAAAGCTTTGCCCTTTTAGAGATAATTTTATAAGCTTTTCTCATGTTAAGTGCTTTCCAACTAGATTAGCAATGGCAAGCCTGCTTATGGCAGTGCAAGCAGTCCCTTTCTCTGTGAGATAGATTTGGGTAATCTTGAGACTTACTTTCTTGCCTTAGCAGAAGGCTTCTATGTGGTGATGAGAGCTGTTGTGTCAGTAACTTTCTCCTAGCTATGGTTTCCAGTACTCACCAGCTCTGTTTTTGTGTTCTGCCCGCTTGCAGGTGGAAGCACGCCTCCTGGCATAACTGCACCAGCTGTGCCTAGCATCCCATCTCCCATTGGGGTGAATGGTTTCACTGGCCTCCCGCCGCAGGCTAATGGGCAGCCCGCTGCAGAAGCTGTGTTTGCTAATGGCATCCACCCTTATCCAGGTAAGCCAGACCACTGCCATGCCCACAGCCTGCTCCTTCAACCTGCATTCACTCTAGCATTGCTGCCACCTCTCAGCAAAGGGTTGGGATCCATCTCACCTGGCTGCAGATGTCTAAAAGTTAGACGTTTAAATCTGGGTGGTAGACGTCTAGGCTGTTGGGGGTGGAGAATTTGTCTGCTGAAGAATGGAGTTCTCCTTTGATGTATTGCAGGAAAACTTGTGTGGTGAATACAGTCGAGGCGCCTAGTATCATTTGCTGTAGGGAAGATTTGACCTGGGACTTAATCAGCTGATACATTTGCCAGGTGGCGTTCATGGGAGATTGCTCTTGGCCAGTCTTGAAGGAGCAGTGCTAAGCCTGTACCCCCAAAGGATTACTGAATCTGTTAACATCCACCATCGGTAGCTCCCTCTGGGATTCATTTACAGACAGCGGGATACGGTGGGGGAAATCCAGATGGGCCACCCAAACTGCTCTGTGCTACAGCCCGGGGGACATTGATCCCTGAAACACTGACTGCACCCACTCCCTCTACCTTACCGAGACTGCAGCTCCTCTCATATAGCCACAGAACGGGTTCAGCTCTGCCTTTTTGGTCTGTATGCTGCACAACTGCTTCTAGGATTTAAAGACTGTGGCTAGTTCAAAAAATAGCAGAGGGTGACTTTGCAAGTTTTGGCAGTCAGGAATGAATTAGGGACATTAAAGGATACACACCTAAACCTCTACCATTACTTACCAATATATGGACACTGTGGCCACCAAGAGCTCAGGAATTCACAAGACTTTAATGCGCACTTACATTTTTTCAGGGTCCTCAGGATTTGAGATATCCATTTACAGCTCCCTCCTCCAAGCTATACTTTTGCTAGGAAGACATTCCTTACTCTTACAATACACTAGTAGTATAATAATACTACTAATAAAAATGTAAATATACTTTACTAATTGATCCTAGCCACCAGCTGGCAAAGGTGTATTTTACCCTGGGGCACTCATAGATTAATCTAGTCTGTTAGGAAATCAAACAGAGTCAGATACTCCAGACAGAAAGGCTGAGAAAAAAAAAAAAAAACTTTCGATGTCAGCTAGTCCTGAAAAAAATCAGAAGTTTCAACATCACTGGGGATTTTACAAGCTATGGGGGAAAAATATCATAGAAATACAAAAGTCCTACCTACCTGCTGCTCAGACAATGTCACTAAAAGAGCTGCAAATAGAGCAAAAGAAAGCCCAGAAATAGCAAGAGCATTGAAAAAATAGCTGTTTATCATTCTACCTGTCCTCAAACCTTGTAAACATTTAGTCGTGAGTTCATCTTTAAGCAGAATTGAAATCAAGGGATTTAGTGTGCTAAAAGTTAGACATGTGTACACATTTGTAACAGCTCAGAGCCCTGCTAAGACATTTCAGTATATGGCATTTGATGGATGTACAGAGTCTGTGGCAGATGAGGTCTTTGAAATAGCTGGGATTCTTAGAAACAGAAGAGGGATAGGAAGATGCTTCTTGGCAGCATCAGGAGATTGCAGGAAGCCTCAGAGTGTTCAGTGAACTCAACTACAGCCAGAAAGCACTCATTCTTTAAGGTTATATAAATGTATGCATCTCTTCATCTACCATCTGTCTAAGTATCTACCTGTTTGGCAGTCTATCATCTATCTATTTATTCATCTATTTTCATGTTTATCTTTTTTCTCTCTTTTATTTGGCCTGTTTGTGCTAATCTTTGATGGTACATTATTGTAGATGTCAGAGAAAAGATCATCTTTCCAGGTGAATCTTAATGACCTTAGTGATAGCTTTTGTACCATCTCCAAATTCCCCAAAGTGTTAAGAATGGTTAAAGTATGTCATCTGTTATTATACAAAACTCAACAGCCTGAATCTGATTCTGTCTGATTTTTGGAAAGATTAACTCAGTCGGCAATTCACCATTAAGACCTTGCCGGGACACCAACACCTTAACACACTTCGGGGGTGATAGTCATCCATGCTTCCCTTCAGGAATTCTGGTGGTGAGCTGAAGTACGACATTTAGTTCTCCAAGTAATGGGCCAAATACTATTATAAAAGATTTGCTATTTTAAAAGATCAGACCTAGGAACACTGGCTTCTTGACACAGTTTTATGATCTTCGTACTTTGCCTTGGCAGACAAAGTAGGACAAAGATTCCTTTCAACTACAGCTTGCAAGCTTTGGACCCTTTGGTGGGCCCAGGCTGGGTGGATGCCAGTCTACAACAAGGCATCCTAATTACATTTCCTGGGGTGGTCCACATTTTAGTTTGAGGGGCAGGCATGAGGAAATAACTGAAACTCAACAAATCTGAAAGAATGTCAAAGCTTGAGGCATCCAGAAGAAACTTCTGCTCCTGGACAGAGAGGGTCATTTTTGCAGATAAAAGCTAACATTCATATTTGGTTTATGTAAAGTTCAGATTTATCTGGGCATGTCTTCAGCAGTACACTGGTCTTTCTTAGTGTTCAGCTTCCCCATAGCTTACTGATGCCTAAGTTAGAGGGAACAGTGGTAGGTAAAACTGCCTACTTATTTACCACTTACTTCTGTCTGTCCCCACTAGCAGTGAAACCCTGAAATCAAGTGTCTTTGTAGCAGCCGGGGTGTTGGACATATCATGTGTTTGTTCCATTTTATTGTCATCCCTCCTCATGAACATTTATGCACTCTCCAAAACTTTACTCCTTACCTCAAGCTTAGCAGCATTAAATAAATAAATAAATAGATAAAGAGGATTAGACATTAAAAAAAAAAGGATTAGACATTTGTATGTGGATAATGAGAGTATCCACAGTTGCATCAGACTGGATAAAACTGTAGAAAGGACACAAACCTTCATGCTTCGTAATATAAGCCAGCCACTAAGTGCTTGGGGTTAGAACAAAATTTTCATCAGTGGGCAGCTTATTCCATCTTTGTTCATTATGATATTTCTCACAGTTTCCTCTGTAGCATCTGATATTGGCACTGCCCTGTGGTTCTGTGTGTTTGCCTTTCTAAATGCAAGTGTAGAAATAAAATATTAAAGTTGAGTAGACAATTGCACTAACACTGCGGAGATGAAAAGAACATACCAGTCCCTGTCCCAAGTCAGCGTCTTTCAAACAACTTTTATTATATATCTCAAGCAGTAAAAAGAAACATGACTGCGTCAGTATTATGTACATAACCATAGTCTTGCTATGGTTATGACGCCATATATTGTTTAATGCCTGCATTTTGCTCTCAGATACTCTTTCATACTCCACAAAAAAATCAAATGTGGGTTAAGGCCATTATATGCAGCAGCAATACGTGCTTTGTTTCCTGAAAATAACAAACCAGAACAATCAAAATCTATAGAGGCATGACATCCACACAGCTTGGACCCAAATAAATCTCATTCATTGTACAGTTTGTCTACATGTCCACCTTTGTGTGTAGGTAAAATGTTTTTCTTGTTGTATTTAAGTGACTGCAGAAAGCATGCTCTTTGTAAGCCATACTTTCACCCTCTCCTGGCCTGGCCAGCACATAACACTTCGTGTTGCACTTCTTGGCAGGGACAGAAACAGAACTGAGCAAATAATTTCTCCTCCCACTAGTCCAAGCCCCTTTGGTGACTGGCCTTTTGGTTTATTAATGTCTGCCCTTTAGTCTTTCAGCTTGTAGCAGTATTGAGCATGGCAGTGTGTCACAGCATATAGTGGGGACAAAGAGCATAATCTGTTGTGCCATAATCTTGTGAACCACTTTGCAGCTGCACAAGAGCATTTGCCATTTCCACGTGAGCAATAGCAACAGGAATTGCTCTCCTCTGCCAGAGCTTCCTAGCCACCAAGAAATCAGTGCTTCTCTCATAACGCTTTATGGCATATGACAGCAATGACTATCTTCTGGCCTGGTTTCTCTTGTGTCTCACACCATTAGACCTCTGCTTTCTGGTAATGGATCTTGTCCTTACTGGGTTCTATCAGAACTGGCCAAAGGGATTACTGCAAAAGCAATTGTTTTCCTGGGAAGGGAAGGAGAAGGGAGAGGTCAGAATACTGGGAGTTCAAGGGGCATCAAACAAAAGAGAGAGAGGAGTGGAAGTCATAGGATCAGGGACTCAGAATGAGGGAACCAGAAGGGCAGATGGAGCAGAGCACATCCTCAGCATCCAGAAACCAGGCAACGCTGCTCTGTGCTCTTCTGCCAAGGATGTGCCCACAGAAAGAATCAGAAATAGATCCCACGGTGACCAGCAGCCTCCAAACAAGGTTCTTTCTCACGGGCCAGGGAATGTTCAGCTTGACCAGAGCAAGAGATAGACAAGGTGATTTGACGGTTTTATGGAGTCCTATTGGGGATTGCTTTCCAGCACACTGGTTTCTTCAGTGCGTTAAGCCTGGAAACAAAAGAAGAATTTCATCTATTGTTCATAATCCCTTTAAACATGTTGTCTCATTCACTGTTCTCAGGCGTGGACATAGTAGTACAGTTTCTGGCTGCTCATGACCACCAGGAATAGCTTTATAATTCCTTGCATGCACACACCTCCGAAATCCCTGGTTACACGTTACGGAAAGGGTATGTCTGGGCAAAAAGACAGCACACTTCCACTTTGTACCCTACTTTGAGGCCCAGTCCTCTCTAGGGAGGACTAGCTGTCAGTACAAATGGGCAGCCAGGCTTGATCCCCACATGTTTTCAAGCCACCACTGAGGCTTGCAACAAAGGTGTCCCCCATGGGTGAATTCTTGTGCTGTAGAAACCCGTGTCTTAGGAGCCAAACCGAGACCATCAGTTCATTTTCCCTGCATCAATACAGAGCTACCAGGCAGGAATCAATTTCACCCATAGCAGCAGAGACAGGATTCAGACTCCATCTGTAATTATTATCATTACCCGAGCTAATTTTGCAGGGGAGGAGCTGCCAGCCTGCTAATCCGACAGCCTTCTGCATTACCTTGTCAATTATCTCGCAGCACTGCGGATGGGTCCTCAGCTGCTCTGCACCGGGCACAGGATCATTCCTGATTGTGGTAGATACTATCAGGTGGCATCGGGATAGATATCAGAGAGTGGCATTGGGCATCCTGACAGATGCCAGGTAAGAGGAGCTTAGAAAGGATGTGAATCAGGAGGACAGGAAGAAAATGATCTTCCTACATCAGTAGGAGGAAAACCAAGCCCAAAACCCTTTCTGCAGTTATACATATAATGTCTTAGAAATCTTTCTAGCTCAGAGGCCCCAAGACTAACTTACTTGCTACAGGAAAACTTCAGCTTCATTGTATTTGTCCACCCTAAATCCCCAATGAGAGCTTTCCCTTTCATATTCTACATCAGCAGTTCCAAAAATGCTTCAGTGAGCACCTAAAACATCGTTATGACTGGGAAGCATTTATTTGACCCATTTGTAACAATCTGCCATGTGCCATAAACCACAGTTTACTGGTAAAATAAATAAGTGAAGGAATGTACTCATTAAAAATATAATAACAAGTTGCCATCTTCAATTGTAGTCTAAGGTACTTTAATGATGCCATGTACTTCCAACGATCCTGCAGCAGCCATAATGAATGAAGTTGCTTAAGGCAGCTGTGGGAGCCTTTCCAAAGCCAAAATATTTTCTCTTCTGGACTAGAAGAAGGTGTAAATACAAGGCAGGCATTGTGCTAATATTTTCAGAGGCATCTAAGTGAGTTAAGAGGTCAAATTTTATTTTCAAATGTGAATTAAGCTAAGCTCCCCCAAAATACAGGGAGCTTAATAGCTTTTAAAACTACACACTGATTTATGTGTTTACAGGCTCAGGCAAAGGGAGGGAAGTAACGGACTCGGGTGTTGAATTGGCCAAAAAACTGCCCCTATTTGCATTTCTGATTCTTTTGTGTCTTTCTCACTCTGTCCAGTGGAAACTCTTCATGGCCAAACATGTCTCCTACAGCGTGTTTGCACAGCACCTGTCTCAGCAGGGCCCTGATTAGGGATGAGCTCAAAGGCAGAGCTGTTATAACAAAGATAATCCTGGTTCTAGCAATGAGCTATATGTCTTTAATTGTAGGCCCGTTTACTGCTCCAAAAAAGTGTCAAAAATACCCGAGGACTCTACAGAAAGGCTTCTGCAACCCACAGGAAGGAGCAGGGGACACAAATGTTCTGGACTTTAGGAAGAGACAATAGGACAACATGTCTTTGACTGTGTGGTGTCCAGCCCCTATATGGCAAAATGAGACTATAAAACACAGGATCAGTCGTTTTCTGCCGGATCAGCACATTCTTTCTGTTATTGCAGTTATTGTTGTGTCTGAATACCTAATTAATTACAACAGTAAACGCTGGCTTCTTTAATCACAGCATCAGCTGTCCTAATCAATCTTAATAATATGGAATCTGTACTATGGCACCCATGAATTTTAATCTACATAAATTTCTTAAGACCTCTCACAAGCTTGTTGCACGAAATGATATAATTATGGATATAGATTAGGGCTGTAGAGAGTGATTTAAATTGGATTTAAGGAGAAGGTGAATAGAGCCCTCCCACTCATTTATTTATTTATTTATTTTAATCCTGGCCTTCGCACAGATTTTTTTCCTTTACTATCATTATCTTATTCCCCCCACACCAAACAACTAGTGCTGCCTCTTTGATCACTCTCCTCTCCAATCCACCCTCACAGAAGTTAAGATGGCAAAGCTGCAATTCCAAGGAGATGTATAAAATGCCTCGGGGATTGTGAGGGGAATGAATAGATGGGGCCGAGCACAAAGCTGAGAATCAAGATGATAGCACAAAGTTGTAGACCCATATAGGGAGCGGAGTTGCAGAATAGAGTGAAATATATAGATGGAATAAACCATGTCCTCCCTGTCAGGAAATGCAGAGTCCTTAAAAAGGAGGAGGTGAGGGGGTGGATATCATATTGGTGTAAATGGTGATGACTCTTTCCACAGAAGTGAAATCCCAGGGCATCCTGGGAGCCAAAAATGTACCAGAACCTGTTTTTGTCTCTTGGAGGAGTCAGGGCTCCCTGATTTCAGAGAGCCTGTTTCCTTGGCTTGCTTGTACCCCAAGAGTTAGGACAGTAGACACTGCACGGTAGACAGTCTCAATCCAGCCCCCAAGGAAAACTGAAGATCCCACTTCAAATCAGTGGGAGCTAGCGCAGGCACTAACTTCACTGCTTCCACTGACTTCAGTGCAGCTTCTCCTGGTTTACACTACTGAGCAGCAGGGCAGACTCCAGCTCTTCTGTCCTACAGGAATTTTCACCCGGGGACGCATGTAACAGCTCACTTGCGGACACAGCAGCTGGGTTACCAGTGTTTCAGGAGGAATTCCTTATAGGGAGTCACTTAAACTGATTTTATTTATTTTTTAACAGCGTGCTTCATTCTGTCACCTCCATCCTTTTATTCTTTGACAGAAGCTAAATGCTGTCCCTAAAACTAGCTGAATGCCCCTTTAAAAAGTTGGGCTTCAGGCTACAGATATATCAGTAGTAAGAAAGCTTCCTGGTGTTAATTTTAAAGTACTGGTATTTCATGCTGACTTGGGAAATCATCCTTGTTTTTTGGCATCAAGCAGAGGATTCAGAAAGTGACATTAATGGATCCACTTTCTTTGAAGGACTTGGGAGTCATTTCTTGACTTCTGCCTAATGAATAAGTGCTGCCTTCGTTAAATTTATATTTATGGCCATATAGTAGGTCATTGGCTTGTTTTATGTCTCCAGGTTTATGGAAGGTTATCTGCCATGGTCACCTTGTGGCATCTTGGCCAGGATCATCTTGCAAAGAGACAATTGTATCTAAGCAGGATTTTTCCCATGGAGATATGGAAATTATCAAATTAATATAAAGGCAATGTCCAGGGATAAGGCTTTTGCCCTGAGCTGCCAAATGAAGTTACTATTAGCATCTGTTTTCACAGTGCACCTTTAGTTTGCCCTGGCAAGGCCAGATCCTCAGCTCTCGTAAAGCAGCAAAAGTAACCTGACTTCAGCAGGGTTGATGTGATTGATACTTGTCCGCTGGTCTCTCAGGAGCCTCTGGACTTTTTTCACTTCACTAACTGATCCTCTGTGTGTATGTTACATCACTTTTAATCTCTTAAATGTCTGTATATTGGACATAAGATCTCCAAGAGTCTGACCACAAGGAAAGCTATTTCAAGTGGTATCTGTGGGCACATTTACACGGATAGTTGCTAACACATCCAAGGTCTTTTGCTGATGTTACAAGTTAGAGTCACGCTACTTCTGGTCCAGATGTCCCCATAGATGCATTATGATATCCTTGTCCCTAAACTAGTATCCCCTGCATACCTATTGCTCTTACCAGGCCTTACTCAGCTGTATAGCTCTGGATCACAGCAGACCTGGACTCCAGCTCAAACAGCACACAGAGGAGCTGAGGTCTGTCCACAGTCCTTCTGCCCATATTGTGTATGAAGGTGAGAGCTGTTTATTGGGAATGTCAGTGAGAGGCAGCAGGGAGGCAGTATTATTATATGTATATGCAGGAATGTATTCTTGGTAGGGCTTCTCTATAAGGTGCATGAGAAATTCTGGAGTAAAGTGGTCCGAGTCTTAAAAAAGGATGCTGGAAAAATCACAGGTATTTAGGAAAGAGTTAAAAGAAAGGCTCACAGTCCAGAAAGTTTATCCCACCTCTGAATTAGGTCTGTCATTTTCCAGGGCTATGAGATCCATTACTTGTTGCCATGCTAACTTCCAATAATATTTGCAGTACCAGAGAAGGCATGTCAGCGGGATGGGGAGAAAGAATGACTATTATTAAAAAAGGAGGCTGAGACAGGGTCATGCAACTACCTCAGCTGATCATGAAGGCCACAGGGGTCTGAGGCCTCAATTGTACCTAGGTAAGATACCATATTAAAAGATGTTTATCCTATGGAGAAAATAAAGCTCATGTTCGCTTGTGCCAGGATAGAGAAATAATTCATGTCTCCCCACTACTATGAATTTTAGGAAGTGTATTGCTCCAGCATACAGTCACAAGCAATCGCTGGAGAAGGTTGACTCTGGATCACGAGCCCCTCCTAAATCTGAGCTCTTGCTGAACTTCACAGAGGTCATTAGTACATAAGCAGGTTGGCGCTTTACTGAGCACAGCATGACCACAACTTCCTCAGATGTGTAATCTCTGTCTTGAGATTTCTGGATCTATACCAGTCATTGGCTTCATCCACACTACAGCTGGAAGCACAGGCAGTTATGCTTTTCGCTAGATTTAATTCATCTGGCACCATGAGCAGCACCACAAAGACATGCGTATGGATGCCCAAGCTGCTGTGCCATCATGCTGGAGTGCCCAGACGGCCTTGGAGTCTATGTCTGTGTGTTGTCTGTGTTGCCCATCATAGACATATCCACTCATACTGAAATCACATGTTTCTTGCTGCGTAAACACACTCTTGGAGCTAAGGAAACTGAGTATTTCGCTGAGCAAAGGTCAACACTTTTGTTTTTAAGAGCTCCCAGGTTAAATCCCTGCAGATAATGACTCCATGTGACTACCTTTACCAAACAGCCAAGGTAGCGTGTGAGGCTACAGATAAAACACAGATCCCAAGCAGGGGGTTGCTGCCTGGTACTACAGCCCAGAGATGCTCTCCTCTTTCTCTTTTTCAAGATGTCCAGGGATTCTTGACACAGTTCTGTATATGAGACCAACCATGAAAACTTTGCATCTTCTTTACCTTTGGCTAAGTGATTCCTAGGCTGGATTCAAACAAGACTAAAACATGGGAGAGTATCCCCACTGACTTGCATATGTTGTGAGTAGGGAAGAAATCCTTTGTGTGATCTGGGATACAAAACAGTCTCCCAAGAGAGGGACACCTAGTTAGATAATACCCTTGCTGACAAGTCCTAAAGGTCCAGAAAAACAAAGAACTCGAAAAGCTTTGTGTGAGAGGAAAAAAAGACTTCAAATGTTTAAATAAAGCATTTGTCTGGTTTTAATAATTAATCTGAAAAAGGGTTCTCAGATAAACTTCCTGAGTTGATTGGCTGGTTATGATGAGCAGAAAAAGGCTTGAAGGACAGGCAAGATATCCACAGCTGGGGTAAGGTGAGCTGCTCTCCATTGAGTCAGGAGGTCTGGTTCAGTTTCTAATGCTGTCACAACATGTGTCCCAGGACAACGTCTAAAGCATCCAGAGTTCCTGGAGCTGCTAACGCTGATTCTGAAAAAGTAGTCAGTCGCACTGGGCTTTAATCCATTTATAAAAGTCTAAACCCAAAGCTGAGTGCAGGGGAAATGTGTTTAATTCAGAGGAATTATCCAAACCAAAATCAGAATAAGCATTTGGCTTCCTTCAAGAAGAGCCTGCACTTTTAGGCTGGAGAAACGGACCACAAGTCACACTAGCAATCATCTTGGCAACTCCAGCACTGGGCTGTTGGTGGGGAAGCTCTGAAGCCCCAGAGTTTCACTGAATTCACTGAAACATGGGCTGCTGGCATGAGCTTGCAAAGGAGCTTGTCACATGGGCAGCATAACAGAGAAAAGCAGGTTTCTGTCAGAAACCCACCCAGAGGGACAGCTTTCTCACTTTTCAAAGGAATATCATTAAAATGGAACCAGCCCAATGACGCATTTCAGCAAATTGGCATAAGCTCCGCCAGGGGAAGAGGTGCTCTCTGACTACCCGTATTCTCCAAGAGTGCCCCAGGGGGATGAGCTAACATAATCACTGGGAGCTGGTAGTTTATCTGCCTCTTGAGACCTAGTGATGAAAGGAGCTACCTACTGTGATCCTCATTTGAAGATTTCTGTTGTTATAGCACCTTCTGGTCAGGACATAGACTGAGCTAGAGCTAGGAAAGTGGAGAATTTCCATGCGTTCACAGCTAAGGCAAGAAAGAAAGCAAAAGAAGCACAGTCAGCAAGGCATTGCCCAATGACTTGTCCTGCATCAAAGAAGAGGCAGTCACTGCTAATTCTTAGTGTGTGAGAGAGGAATGATCGTGCCTAGGCTCCAGCCTCAGTTTCTACACTGCCTTTCTGCCAACAGATTGAGCAATGTCAGCATGGAAACCTGGTGGAAGAAGCTCCATAAACACAGGAGTACCAGTGAGGAAGGACAGATGGTTCAGACACATTAGATTATCCTATTTAGACTGCACTACTATGATTATCTTTCAAAGATGGGCTCCCTTTGCCCATCCTGCCACTTTCCTCAGGAGCTGTCTTCCACCTTATTGGTCTTGGTCATTTTGGAGGGTCCAAGTTACTAGGATAGGTTCTCCCAATGGGGGCAGGGAATGACCTATCACTCAGGTACCTGTAAGTGCACTTTTTTTCCTTCATGAGCACTCTGCATGAGCAATCTGTTTTTACATGAAGATATTTGTGAGCAGAGATTATAAAAATGGAATGTAGTTACTGATTTCTTCAAGAAGCAGGAATAAATGGAAGCAATTTTTACATTTTGCAAGCATTTCTTTCAGTTTCCTTCAGCATTTACTCTTTTAACAGTACTGCTTTGTGGTTCTGCTGTGCCTTCCTCTGATCTCCATAGGCTTTAAAGGATTCTCCTCACATCTTTTTTCAATGGAGAAAATTCTTACAGTAATGCAGTTCTTATAGAATGCTTTCCCATTTCACTTACAGAGGGCCCTGTCCTTGGAAAGTCAGCTAGGAGTTCAGCCAACCACCTTCCAGCCTAAGCCCATGATTCCACTTGTTCCTTGCTGTGTCTACTCCACCCTCAAAGTCCTTGTGATCCACTGACCACCATAATCAACTGGCCTCACCAAGACTTAGCTGGATAGCAGGATTTCTCCCCTCTAAGTTGTGTCTTCTCATCATTCTTTCTTGTATTTTGAGGCGTAAGTGTATTAGGAAACCTTGTAAGCTTCCATTACGATCATTGCTACTTTTTAATATAAAGGTTCAAATGGGTAGTTGCATCTGTACTAAAACACTGTCCATTTCCCAACTCACCATTGCCAGCCTCATCTGCACCTTGGCATGCAGTTAGTGTCTCTCCTTGGGTAGGTCAGTGGCACCAAATTTTCTTCCGAGAAGACCTACATCTATATATTCTCCAAGCCCTTGTCTCCAGCCTCATCTCCCTTCTTGTAGAAAGCAAGAGGCGAGAAGGAGGGGATAAATGGCAGTTCCCTAAGGGATCATCCAAAAAGTACAAAGCCAGAGGGACTGCATAAACGTAGAACTGTGCAGCACCAATAAATACAAATTAAACTCATAACAAGAAGTGAAATATTAGGGCCAAGGTGACATTTGGACTGGAGGTTCAGCCAAGCTTTACTTTAAATATTTTATTGCTGCAGATAAAGAAAGAGCTTATCCTACGCATTTTTCTCTTTCTCTCTCTCCCCGTCACTCTCTCCCTGTCAACCACAAGGGAGAAAAAGGAAAATAAAATGGCTTTGGTTGTATTTGAGTTAGACTTCAAAGTTTCACAAAAATAAACAATTTTAGGGAGGAGATAGGCACACTTGTAAAGAAGGAAAGGGCACTTTGAAGCCAGCAAGCACTGTGTGCTTTGTGCAGAGACTCACAGCATCCTCTCTGGAGCAGACAAGTGGCATTCCCCTTCCCTCCAAGCTTCTGCTCTGCCCCAGGGCAGGCTGCGGTCCTTGGAAGGGATGTCAGGCTGGCAGGGGCAAGTGCTCTGTTCTGTTCTCCTTCCTGCCACCCTGTACCTGTTGCTTCGTGCTCTAACTGAAAGTTTCATGTGACTTTATCTTTCACTTAGATCTGAGTTTGCACAGCACCTAGCACAGCGTCAGTCCTGGGTTACGATGAGTGTGGTTTGGTGACCACAGTGCCAATAATCTGCATGATCAGAAGTGGGCTCTGTAACTTAAATTTGACCCCAGACTTAGGGTGTAGATACAAGGTTTGTCTATTTTTCCCGAGGGTAGCTATTTTTTGACCCTCACCCCATCTTTCTACCCTATGTCATTCGCAGACACCACAGGTAAAATAAAAATCAACAGATTAGGTTAGAGTTTATATCCTCATGCTTAGGTAACCTGTAGAGTTTAGAGACAGGAAGGAAGAGCTTTCTTTCCCAAGAGCTCTCTCTCTTGCCAAAATGCTTCCTTCCTTCCTGAAGATTTTGGTGAGGGGTTAGCTGTTTCCTGGTGTTCTTGACAGTGTAGGCTTCCACTAAAGCACTCAGCACTGACAGTGGCTTTACTTCAGAATGCACATACTGAGGCTCACCTCCCACCTAAGTACGGAGTGCCTATGCAAGCCATCTTGACTGCAGGGGAAGTAAGGATGCTCTCATGAGGAAAAACCCTTGGGACTCACTCCAGCCCTATGGGGACCCTGCAACTCTGTCCCATAGAGCATCTCTACAGGATATTTGCTAGCACTTTTGTGCCTTTACTGCAAAGTGCCACAAGATCACAGCTGGGGGCACGGAACCCCTTTGGCAGGCATGGGAGGTTCTGTGCAGTCGTATCCATAGGGCGAGTGAGCTGCTCCTGTTCTGTGGCCTTCAGTCTCTGGATTCAGCTGTCCCACACCACGGAGGGAAGAGAAAGTGAGTGTGTCTATCATATTTTCAATCCCTTAATTCCTTCTCGCTCTTTTGTCTCCACAGCACAGAGCCCCACTGCAGCAGACCCTTTGCAGCAAGCCTACGCTGGAGTGCAGCAGTACGCAGGTCGTTAGTATTAACACTTTCTCCCAATAAACCTTTCATTTCTATAGTCTTTAATATACGAGCACACATGAGGGGGCTGGGGGCAGTGAGCTTCTGGCTGATAAGGAGGCAAGCCAGGACACCAGGGTACCAGGTTAAATTTGTGCTTGAGATGAAAATGAGCATAAAGGCCCAGGTTCTTCTCTCCCCGAAGGGGATAACTTCTCATGAAACTCTAGGGAAAGGCTCCCACTGACCCTGTAGCTTAGTGTGGCTTCATTGCACAGGGTCAGGTCTGCTTAGGACAGTGAACAGGTGGAAGATCAGCCCAGTAACCCCACTGATCCAGTGGAGCACTTGCTCTATCAGGTCTATTTAGTCTTCCACTGAGCAGGGAGGTGGATAGCCAGACTATGAAGATCCTCTCCTGCTGTGCCTGACAGAGTGTGCCTGTACAAACTACATTTTAGGGGACCTCCGCTCTGTGGTTTGGCCGCGTGAGATAGGTTGGTGTTCACTAGCCTTGGCAAGGCTGGAGCTCCAGTTTGTCACAGCAAGGAGCCCCAAGGAGGCTGCCCAACCTTCCCAGGAAGCCACCAGCTCCAGGGCTATCCCTCCTACCTCACTGCTAGTGTCCCGGCTTGTTAGTCCAAGGCTTGCTGTGTAGATATACTCTCCATTCCCAGCAGCTTTCTACCTGATCCCAAAGGATCAGCCTCCACTCACCCTCACGTCACCCTGTGTGCCAAGCAGCTCCTTTGCAGCTGATGGACTGACACCAGCCAATGTGACCTGGTGCAGACCATGACCCTGCTGTGTTCAGCCTCCCCTCGTGAGGTGTCCATGGCAAATGCTGTGAGGAAGCTGCCACCCCAAAGTCATTATTTCCTGTGGTAACTGGAGCAATCATGGGCTCCTGCTGAGGAATGGCTATTATCTCATGTCAGCACTGTGTCTGGAAACTTAATTTAATTCTCCATGTAGGGCTTCATTTGCTGGTGTTTTAGTTATTGTCATTTATTGCTTGTGAGGCTTGATAGATGGGAAGCAGCTCAACCCTTTGAGCTGTTAATTAACCCCTCTGCACACACATGCCCCTATCCCCCCTCTCTCTGGGCTCACAGGTGACCCGTACTCTGTATTTTTAGCAGTGAGGCACATCATCCACCATCTGTGGCTCCCCTTGTCTGCTTGGTGAGGGAGTCGAGGTGGGGAAAATTGTTTAATTGCTGCACACTGTTCCCACTGTGCTTGCACAAAAAAAAACCCATATATGTGAAAGAAAATACACACCTGAGAGTGTATATGTGAATCTGCACATGTAGTGTATGTGCATATGAAGGTTAGAGTAAGAAGGAGACAGAAAACACACGTGTGAACCATTTTTATGAACATTTGAAATAACCAGAGTGCAAGGGAGATCACTTACCGAAATGATGCATGTGTTCTCCCAATAGATACAAGCACAGGCCTCAACATGCTGAGTTCATGAATGAATGTGTTTGTGGTACCATCTGGGATGGGGATGGGTCTCTGCTGGGGAGGTCTCAGTGGAGTGCCCCGTTGCACCAGTGGGTAGTCCTAGGTCTTGCTGCTGACTAAGCTGAAGGGATGGTGTGTGCTCACAGCAAAGTGGCACCACCTGGAGCGCCACTCTGATGATGCTACTACATCCCAGGCTATAGGAGATTTCTCCTTCTACAAAGCTAAAATCCAGGTGGAACAGCCCACCTCCTGATTGTTTGTTGTGAAGGCTTCTTGTTTCCCAGTGCTGAAATCTGTCCCTCTTTCTTCTCTCTCTTTCCCTTATAGCTGCTTATCCTGCTGCTTATGGCCAGATTAGCCAAGCGTTCCCACAGCCACCTCCCATGATACCACAGCAACAGAGAGAAGGTGAGTGAAATGGCTGTTCTCCTTCCTGGCCCTGGCGTGTCATCCCCACCTCACCACTTCCCTTCCTCATATGTCTAGAAGAGACCATCAAATGCTCCACTGCTTTGGATCCTTGGTCTACTAAGTCTCTTCCCTGTTTCTGTATGTGTCACAGCATCATCAGTACTACCAATAACTGCAGGAACATCCTCATGGGGAACTGCTGCTAATATCTTCTTCACAGCCCCCAAGGAGGGGAGCATGCTGATGTGCATGGACTATGGAAAGGCCGGGTAACAACAGAGGCAGTAACATCCAGTGGGGATCCATGTTAGGGGCAGTCAACAACAGTGCAAATCAAAAATGCAACAGCATTGCAATAAGGGATTTAGTAGAAAACAAAGCACTGGTAACCCTTCATTAGAAGCCAGTAAAGCAATTTCAAAAACCTGCTATTTCGATTAACAGCTGGTCCAGTCCTTTCAGCCTAACGCTTGATAAGCTGGAAAGAAAGCAGAGCACATCATCTGTGCTGGGATAGGATGAGTGATGTAGAACTGCCTGTTTCTCTACACTAGCTGTTGGAGGAGCCTGGTTTAACTAGTCCACAGGAAGGGATAACTGCCACATGGGCATGGAAAGTAAAGAGAGGCAAATCTCCCATTATTCATTGTGTGACTGTTTGGTATAAAAGCTTCTTATTTCCCGGTGCTGAAATCTGTCCCTCTTTCTTCTCTCTCTTCTTTCCCCTTTGCTTTTCTTTCCTAAAACCAAATATTTTGGGAGGTATCCATGCCATTTAATGTTGCACATCAAAAGGCTTGCCTGAATGAAGAGTCCCTAGTCTAGTCCCTTATGTTCCTCTTGCTGTCAGTGGAGAGAAGGGAGCTCCTTGGAGGGCAATGCACTTAGGTATTCCCGACTATCCTCTAGGGAGTCTGTTCCTCTCTTTTGATTAGGAAGAGACTGCTTGCTTAAGCAACACATTTAAGTTAGGTGCCTCAGCTTAGTGTGTAGACCCTCATTTTAAATAATTACATTTCAACTTTTATCCTCTATTAGATCACTAATTCAGATATATTCTGTTATATGTGTTATTATATATATATAATGATATTTAATATTTTAATATGGTGTAACAGTCAGAATAAAATGAATCAAGATTACACTATCAAACTAAAACATTCTGATCGCCTAAAACTACTTTGGGGGAGAAATCTCATTTTCTGAGAAAATTAGAGTGTTGGCATTTCGCTGTAATTTGGAATTAATTTTTTTCTGATGTCAGAATTTCCTGGGGAACACAACTTTCAGCTCCTGATTAGCTCTAGCACACGTCCCTGCTGTGAGAACAGATGCACAGACCTAACATATCATTACAGAGATGTTTCCCCCATGCTGAAGGACTTTGCTTTTTATTACTTACTGGGGGCTCGATTAAGCACGGGACAAAATGGCAAGCAGACCATTGCTTAGCATAGCACTGGGCCAGGAGCAACCAGAAGCAGCGGATGTTTTGCCTGCTTCTAATACCCACTGCCCAAAGCCCCCGCTGTGCATAAGGCACACTCCGTCTCCATGGGTTGAGGGCGAGTGTCACCCAGTGGACAAGTTGTCTCATATCACCTTGCTCCTCCCTGCAAGCAGCTGATATTGAGCATGGTTGGGGAGCACATGTATAAGATGGACCACGGTCCAGCACAGGTTGCCCTTCTAAGTGTTGTGCACTCACCTGCAGTGCCTGGCTGCTGTGGCTTTCCCTGCTGCTGTCCAGAGGGGAGGATCTCCAAGGCAGAGCACTCCATCTTAGCACAGGGTCGAGACCTTTAAGACTGTCTAACCTTTAACAGGAAAACACAGCAAGAGGAAACTCTAATAATAACACTCAGTGCTGAAAAGGTGTTTGCGAGGAACTGTACAAACATTGATTTGTTAATGAACCAGCCCTACCACAACAATAACACTGATGATCGTGTTGCTATTAACAGTGCTGACTCTAGGGTCCTGCATCCTGGCTGGATAACAAGCCCAGAGCTGCTCCGTGTTCCTGTAGAGATTAGTCACGAGTGCTGAGAGAAGTGAGAGCCTCCACATGAGTGCTGAGGCCATCAGCAGCTGACAGGTTGCACAAGGTGGAACAGATCCAAAATGATCCAAGTTGAAGTTTTGATTTGGACCAAGTCAGACAGGCAAAATTCAGGGCTAGTTTTGAATTTGTATGGTATTACTCATTCTGACGTGGCTTCTGAAACTCAGAAATACACCTAGACGTTAAATTGGAGTGGGGCAGGCTTGTGACTTCTATCTGCCCTGCACAGAGGCATGCCAGAGACTTAGCAGCAAGCAGAAGCAGAAGAAAGGGCAAAGAATCCACAGTCCCTCAGCATGTGCTGCAGAAGGGTGGCATTCACCCCACTTACTGTGCAGCCGGCCCAAGGGCTGCATGCTAACTTTGCACATTCACGGGACAGCCTGGTTTTAATTACTGTTGGAAGGGCTCTGGCCACAGCCTCTTCTTATGACACTAAATCATGGTGTTTTGGAGGCAGTGATAGCTGACCCAAGCTCAGGTATTTGGAGTTTCTTCGCTTTGACATTGGACAGGCAGGGGCAGGCTGGGTCTGGTGCTGTGCCCGTGCTACAGCACCCCAGCAGGGAGGCTGTGCAGAACTAGCACAGCAATGGTTTAGCGGGAGTAAATTCAGGTCCAACTAGGCCAAAGCAACATGGATCCAATATGGAGCTCTCTACCATGTGCTGCACTGTCCTCATTAGCATGATTTGCATGTAATATAAAAACCATTCATAAAATGTTTCTTACAACTTTTCTTCCCATTGTGTTTGAATCACAGTATCTCTGTTTATAGTATATATAAATGAATAGAAATACGTATTTTATTAGCCAATAAATCCAACAGTTAGGGTAGGTGCCAGGGTAAAAATGAACCCTGATTCTGTTTTTGTAAAGTGTTGTCAGTGCTAAATCTTTAGTTGCCTTCTGGACAGCGGCACTATATTCTGGCACTATATTCAGCCCTGAACTGCCAAGTGTAATGTCTCCAATAACCCATTAACCCAGTCCAAAACTGGACTTCTCTCTCGGCAGTTGAAGTCTTCAGTGAGATTTTGTCTTTCCAGCTGTGATACTTTCTCCCTTTCCAATAATCCTGATTTAAAACTCATTACACAGGCGCACTGAGAACTAACTTGCTTTTCACAGCGTTCCGAGCTGGACATTTAATGAGTTCAGTTTCTCAGAAATCTATACCTATGCACCAAGGGGTGGCCATATAATGTGCAGTTTTCCATGCAGTGCCCAGTTTTACTTGATTCAAGCTAAAAAAAAGACAAGGCAGAAGAGTTGAGACAGAGAAAACTAATTTTGTGAATTCTGTACTGAGAAAGCTAACTGTAAAAGCCATCTTATGGATGGATGCATTTAACAAGATATTGCTTGTTTAATACTAAGGACAGTATTTTTATATGTAAGGATAGGAAAACAGATCAAACTAGCCCAGGTTGTTTTTCAATAGCAGATGAAGTTTGCAACACTCGAAATTAGCAAAAATCCTCTTTAGTTAGCAACAAAATGTGTTTGGCCTTGAATGTCTGAGTCAGTGCAGGAAGCCACAGCATGAGTTTCGCTTCCATGTTTTGGAGCAGAACGGAGCTTTCCAAAGGTCTCTTCCCTTTTACATCCTCCTGATCTCTCTCCATCTTGGTCTGCAGTGTGAGGCAGTGGTGACTTCAAGGTTAGCTAAGGATCGTTCTCTCCTTCAGCCAACCTCTGAGCTTGGTGTAGAGGAAGTCACTTGCCTCCTCATCTGCCTTATGCCTTAGTAGGTGTTTCTCAGCACATGCGGGCAGCATCCCTACTCATGTACAACACATCCAAGACCCCAGGAAATGCAGCTGGCATTTTTGAAAGAATTTGCCAGTTTTGCAGAGCAAACTGCTGGCTCTGGTGATGTCAGTGGGAATTTTGCCACTAATTGCAGCAAGGCCAAATTTTACCCATTCTATTGAAATGTGGATCTCAAATCCCACAGCATAAGTGCTCTGGGGTATGTTCAGATGAACAAATGAATTTTTCCCTGCTATTCTGGACCATGGTCTTCTCCTGGGCAGAATTTTCTTCTACTCTAACAGACACCTCAGGGGGTCAGTGTTTGTTTAACACTTTCAGACTGTTACATATCTAGTTTATCTTGCCAATAATGCCACATTGGGTGGAACTGAACTGCAGCAAGGACTGGGAAAGGGATTGTTGTTGCTTGGGGAGAATAGGAAAGAAACAGACGGCATTGCAGGGAGAGATGGAAGATCTTGGCATGAAACAAGGGAGTCTGAATGTGGGCCATGGAGGTTCAAAAGTAATTTAGCTAAGCAGATGACTGGGTGCCTAATTAGTTAATTATCCCACCGTACCACTGTCCCCCATTTGGAAGAAATCCTATCACCATCCTCACGACCTCTAGGAAATGCGTGAGATACAAAGGATCAGCTGTTCCTTCGTGACAGTCCTTTTAGCAAATTAGTGAGGAAAATTGTGCTTAGCAAATATTCATTAGGGCTTCATTTTCCATTAATCCAAAAGGAAATGTGGAGAGCCTGTGACTTCAATCACGCTGAGGCCCAGGAATTTTAATGAGCTTTAAATGGGCATCTGTCAGGATCCTGACTTCGCCGTACTTCTGCTGCCAGCCGGGGGGATGAGTAATGGCTAATAAAAGGTGGGGGGAATCTAGGAAAACTCCTCTCTGTAACAGGAAAGGGAAAGTTGTAATTTGCTCTGTTATGACACTGTAATTATGCCCTGTTGAAGAAAGCGAGAGTATTATATTTTTTTTTAAAAAAAAAAAAAGGAAAGAAAAGAAAAAAGAACCTTTCTTTCCCCAGAAAGAAAGTCACAAGCAGAGAAGTCTGCTTCAGTCAGGTCACAGGTGCATGGACCCATGGAAGGGGAAAACCCCATTTCGCTCTGTCCTCTTCCATTGCAGCAGGGAACGTGCACTAATTCACTTCAGCCCCTCCAGAACAAACCAGAGCTAGAGTTACCCATCGAGGTCAATGCAAAGGCGGCCAGAAACTGGAAATCCCACTGGAAATAGTCCCAACAGAAAACAAACAAAAAAAGACAAACAAAACCCAATCTCTGCTTCTTCAAACTGTGCAGTTTTTTGCTAGTGAGCTATGCAAATGGATTCAGACTTTTTTTTTTCAGCAAAATCACATAGCAACAAATGTTTCCTTTTGACTTTTGCTATATGTATAATACAACTTACATTTTAATACTTAAAAAAGTAATTTTGAAAAGTTTTATTCCTGTGCCTTCAAGCAGAGGCAGATTTTTTTCTGCTCCAAAATGCAATTTCAACAGAACATTCTCTGAGAGTCTCAACTTTAACAAAATTGTATTTTTCCAACAAAAGACTCTTCTCTGGACATTTTTTTCCAAATACTTTCTGAAGGCTGTAATAATGCTTGTTACAACATTAAGGGAAAAAGAGAATTTCTGTCCTGAAGTCTCATATTTTGGGTTTAAACCCATCTGCCCTATCTCTTGCAGAACCATTTAGTATGGGAGGACATGGCAAAACTCTCTGGGGGAGTCTCAGGACTCAGTTGGGCTGGGGGCTGAATGTGAAATTTTACAAAACAAAATAAGCAGGTGGGTTTGTGTATCTTTCTACTTGTTTTCACAGTCTTCACACAGACACAAGAAGGATAATGAATCTTCTGCATGCAGGCAAGGATCAGTGGAGAGAGTTACCCCAAACTCTGGAGATTAAATGAGATTATGAGAAGCAAAGAAAAATTATGAACAGCATCTTTCATTCCTTTTGCTTTTAGTCCTCCATATCATCTTTCCATGGCTGTGTGCACTGCTCCATACTTCTATGTCTAGACTTTTCTTCTGATTTCTGTCCTGAGAGTAGCAGCACCCAGCAAAGCTTCTGAGTGGCCTTCTGAGTTCCTGGTCTTCTGTTTTCCCTCTTCCTCTGGTTTGGGAAATGTAGCAAAATAAGGGGAGGGTCATTATAACAGATGCTGTGTTGTTGATCATAAAGATTTCTAAAGACTAAACAATAATAAGAAGACACTGAAAACACAACCCCCAGCTTATGTTCCCAGCTGAAGAAAGCCAGACTTTGGCAGATGTGCAGATGAATCAGGGAACCATTTTACTGACACTCTCTGTAAGATTCAGACAGATTCCTAGAGAAGATGCCCCAGCAGTCAGAGAGGGGACACCAAAGTAAATCTCCACCATGCGCTTTCTTATATCCTATTTCTCTCCATTCATGAGTCTTCCTCCTCTCTTCACAGGACCAGAGGGCTGTAACCTGTTTATCTACCATCTGCCCCAGGAGTTTGGGGATGCTGAGCTGATGCAGATGTTCCTGCCTTTCGGTAATGTCATCTCCTCGAAAGTGTTTGTGGATCGGGCGACAAACCAAAGTAAATGCTTTGGTGGGTAAAGATAACAAAACAATTAGATTCATCCAGGAAAGGGCTTTCTCTGAATACTTTACCTTTCAAACTGCTTTCTCTCTGCTTAAGCTTTATGATTTCTCTCAATTTACTCCTGTCAATACTTTCCCCCTTCCCTCTTTCTCTCCTAATTGTCTCATGCTCAGAACTGTGTGCGCTGCTTAGAGGTGAAGGATTGGCATCTCACCAGCAGCGGGGTGCTGTGGATATCGGTGGTGGGGCAGAAAATACCAGCCCTTGGAAAGGGAGGTGGGAGGGTGCAAAGGAGACTAAATTATTTGGAGGAAAATGGATAGGACCAGAGCGTAGGTGAATTGCTGATGGGGTCATTAGTGGGAGCATGTGGCAGAAGGAGAATTTCTATATTTAATGGAAAGGAAAAACAGGTTGTGGGGCTGAAGATAAGACAGAAATGAAGGGCAACTTTCCAGCAGATGTAATGCATGAGTTACAAATTAACAGGGGCTGAACAACACCCACTGAAAACGTGGGCTTCTGTGAAAAGGGCTACTTGGTGGATTGCAGGCAGCCTATTTTCTGAGCCTGTCAGACCTGAGCCAGCGCCACAGCAGATGCAAGTAACCCAAGCCAACCCTCAGCTAACAGGCCTGTTGAGAGCCTGGGTTTACCCTCTTGAAAGCAGCAGTTTGCTCACACAGCCCTGCCCTTGCCACTGGCTCAACTCTGCCAGCGTGGAGTCTGAGCAGAGCCTAGTCCCCTGGATTGGGGCCCTTCAAGCTGCACCCATAGAGTGCTGGCCAACATGCTGATGAGTCTGTCAGTGGCGCCCTGCTGCTTGCGAGGGTCTTGCTGTAAAGTGTCCCTCCACATACTGCCGTGGAGCAGGGAGCAGGGATGCTGCCACATTTGGCCCCATTCCACCTCGGGAACAAGGAATCACACCCATCCATGTCCTCAGGAGTGGGATGTGCAATTTCTGATTCTCCGTGATCCCATGTTCTTTGCACACTCTCCATGAAGAGTGATGGGAGAAATTACTGCTTTTCTTTTTGCAGTTACTTGCAGCTGATATGGACTCTGCCTCTCAGACAAACTTCCAGTCTTAAAACTTGCTGGATTATCTTTTGTTTTTAAAGCCACTCTCAGTCCCAACACTATGCCTCCCTCCTGTGCTGCATTCCCCCTTCCGCTCCTGGACAGCCCACCTCCCACAGCTCTTGGCTCCTCCCTTGCCCTCTTCGGTGCATGACAAAGGGAAACTTATAAGAGTTTCGCGCCACTTCTCTGTGCATATTTCTTCCCGCCCAGCCACAGAGTGTCTGAACAGGCAATTTTGCTCTTTGAAGAAGATCTGTCCCCTAATATGAGGTGAAACCATGTCCCCCGTCATTGGATTCCTGCAACCTCAAGTACTAGAGGAATAAATGACCAAAGAGTTCAGTGTGTGGAAGCAGCTGGGAGGTTCAAAATTGAAACTAGGAGTTAGACCACTTCTCTCCAGAGTCTACCCGCCTTTTTACAGCCTTAACCATGTTAAAAATCAGAACAAAATGAGTAGATCTGCACAACTTTAGGTAACATTGAAAGCTGATACTCCTAGGACATTAGTGAGTTAGAAATGGAGCTTTGGCAATGAGATTGCCATTCATATCACAATTAGCATTTAGTGGTGTACTAAGCCTAGCTGTCATATTCACAAGGGAGAAGACCAAGGATAAAGGGAGAAAAAGATAGGTTAGAGGCAAATCCAGCAAAGAGTATCTTCTGGATAGAGATTTACTTTTTCTCCTCTTATTTCAAAAGCTCTGTGGCTATGAGGCTTAAGGAGGATGGTAACATACACTTATTTTGTGGGTCATTGGCATGGGGCTGACCTTATCAGCTTGTATTAGCTTCTCATATCCAAGTCCAGTCAAGTTCAAGTCCCAGGCAAAAGATCAGAGCAACCCAGTTTTCTCTGACTTTTAACTCAGTTTCCCTTCGAGCTGTGTGCCTGGTGTGGCTGTTGGTCTTAGCAAACATGTTGACTGCACTGTGATTTGCACCATCTCCAGAGACATAGAAATAGCAGAAATAGAGGTAGCTGATTATCACAAATATATCAGGTTGCTCTTCAAAACATCCCACCCTACTGCCCTTCAAATTTAGAACTAACATTGGAGTATCAGGGATAGTCAGGGCTTTCAGGTTTTGCATTTTTGGAGCTGATTATATTATTTTTCATCCAGAAAGTTATGATTTTTTTTCCAGGGGTAAATTATTTGAAAGTAAGAAAATACTTTCCTTTTCTACTTAAACTTTTCCCAAAAATCAACATGTAAAAACACAGCATTTGCATTCTGTTTCTTTTTTTTTTTAACTCAGATAGAGCCCTGCAAGTGGTAGCCTAGGGCAACAATTCTGTCTGGTCCCAGAAAGATATTCCACCATTATATGACCTTTTAAAATATATCTGCTCTGCAGATCCTAAGTAAATTGCTGTAACATAGTCTAGCCTTGGGTTGCTGAGAAATTGTCAAGAAGTCTTGTTCAAGATGAACTTAAAAATTCTGTAGAAAAATGTTACCATGCTTTTTCCACAGGAAGATGAAATACTTTGCTGCTTTCCTCTCTCTTTTGTACCACCTGTAAGTAACTGGCCCAAAGTGAGCAAATCAACAGTATAGCATCTCAAAAAAAAGGACGTCCACTGCATTTCCAGCACAAAAAAGGCATCAGAATCTTTGGCCACTAAAAGCAGGGCAGGGTAGGGGCAGCCATGGGAGCGTTAGGAAACGAGATTAGTCATAAGCCTGTCTCCCGGTTTCCTGGAGTGAGACATCCTGCAGAGAACAATTTAGCACTTATGTGCTCTGCAGAAACTACATTGTGGTCATGAAGCCTTTCACATTCCCGTTCAGGGGCTGCCTCCGGACTGACACAGGAACTGCAGCAAACACCAGTGTGGTGAAAATGCGTATATACAATGTGAAAACAGTCAAAATACATTTATTGTTTTCTACTGCAGGTCTGCTTGCTAGAGTGTGTAAGACTGTCAGAGAAACAACCCTGTCTTCCCGCTCATTTAAATCAAGACCTGTCTTTGTCCAAGACTTTCATCTTGCTGCACATCTCCACACTTGATCCAAATTCTGAATTGTCTCCTACAATTTCAGAAGCTTGGATGTTTTTTTTTCTTTCCTCTTTCCCAAGAAAACAGAAATACATCCAAGTGCATATCACTTCTCCCTCCTGGTTACCCACATCCTACCTGTATCAAGGGCTGAGCCTCCGCTGCACTGACCACACTAGCATCTCTTTTGGATTCTCCTCAGGATCTGCCTTTACATCCCTCATGGGTTCAAGCTTATTGATTTCAGCTTCAAAGCCTTTCACACCTCTGTCCTTCTCTCTCTTTACCTGCTATTCCTTCACTCACTGTCCAGCAAAGATCTGCAGCCTCTTCACCCAGACTTTTTTCACTGTCAGCTTGTTCCTCCTTGCTTGAGGCATGCTCTCCATGGCAAGGGAAATGCCAGGACCACCACAGGGATTGTTCTTTCACTCAGGAAAAATTACACTTAATCAGATGCTCGTGAAGCGAATGACTCCCTTTTACAAGGCAGGCTGATATGGTACCCTGGGGCATATATTTAGATATACTTTATGGCATTCTGAGCTTCAACATCTGCAGGATCCTGCAGGAAGTTCAACATCTGCAGGATCTTGCACAAGGCAGAGAGTGCACTGTGCCTCTTGCCTTCCCACTACGTATGTGATTTTCCTGTTTGTAGATATCTTCTCATCCCCCAAGGTCATGCAGCCTATCTGTATGTTGGTCATAAAAGTTCAAGTGATATTTCCCTTCTCAGACATGCAGATTGTTTTAAGTGTGATCAGTTTGTGTACCAGTTTTAAAGACAAGCTGTGGTAAAATGATGTAATTAAGGCTGCTAGGACAAGTAAATGTGAGAAGAGCAAGTTTTCACATTACCCACACATGGCTAACTCTGCCTCTGTGGTATGATGATGCTACGATACAGACCTCATATCATAAGTACTCACTGTTGTCACACAGGACACATTTTGAGAAGGCATTTGAAGACATTAAAATAGTGAAATATAGAGACAACTATGTTCTAGGAAAATGTTTTAACAGAGAGTGAGAAAAGGATAGGTTTAGGCGATATTAATTAGGAAGACATGACAGAAATTAGAAAAACGAGGACATAGATGGAACAGCAGAGGCCAAATGATTACCCTAAGGTGTCAAATAAGATGTAGATAAATTAAAAACAGAAAAATTACTATAACAGTGCAAGTGGCATTCATTTGTTCAGTCCCCCCCTCTCTGAGTGACAAGCACCTGCCTCTGATGGCTCTTTGCACATCAACGAGCAGCTGGCACTGTGCATGTCTCTGTGGTTTGTGCAGATTCCCCATATCCTCTGGCGTGGGAAGGATTTCAGTGTCCAGTTCTCCCCAGAGTACAACCATCCGGGGAAGTTGTTGAGAGGCTCTGCTGTTTCTGTAGAAAAAAACACGGTTCAGTTCATAGTCTGACACCCTGGATTGTCACTGACTGTCTCCTCTGGCCATTTTTTTCCTCTTCTGTGCATCCCAGACATGCACTAACAGTAGTGATGCCCCAACCATTTTTGAAATGTCTCATATGAAACATAGCAGTAAGTGTTCTAGCTTTGACTACATACTATGATGTCTTCTTAGAAGCACAGAATTATATGGACTAAAGGAACCATCTTATTTAACTCTTGGTGTAACATGGACATCAAGCTTCATCCCAATTTCCTCCCGAGAGTCCACTCTACAGCTGCTAGTGGACCATGCCATCTGGTAGAAGTGTTCTCTGTTCTTTGTAGATGCCAAAAGAAAGAAGACACCACTTGCTGAGGGACATAGGAGTTAATTGCTCTCTCTGTTAAATATTTTCCTTTTATTTCCTACTGAACATTTTCTGGCTTCTAGCTTGTGAAAAGAAACAAAGGAGCCAAAGGAGAGAGATTAAAGGTGAGAAAAGCAGTGAGGAATGATGGCTGGACACAGGAGAGAAAGCTCAGGCAAAGGTCTGGGGAATAGGAAGAGCTTGTATCATATTATTAAAAACATATTGTGGCAGTTCAAGACTGCAGTGTGGTGGCAGAAAGCTGGGGTGGGAGATGCAGGGCAGCAAGCAGGTCACAACTGTCTACAGCATTTCAACCTGGAAGTTGAATAGGAACAAGGTAAACATCAAGAGACTGGGGCATCAGCAAAACTCTGCGGGGACCTGGGACCAGGGGCACTGTCGGTCAGGTCTGAAGTGCATTGGCGGCGCTCCGTGAGACATGGGAGTGGAACAGCAGACGCTGAGGTACACAGGAAAAATATTGCTCAGCACCTGCTCACAATGTGCCTCCAGTGCATCCTGCCAAAACTGCCAGTTTCTCTTTTAATGAAAAAGTCAGCTCTCTTTAAATTTGTCGAGGGAAATGAGCAAGTCCGGGAGCGGCATTGTGGAAGAGTGAGAAATTCCAGTCCCATGTACTGTACTGCCTGATCATGGGTCAGCTGGTCTATGTGCCTCAGTTTCTCCATCCTGTAGCAGGACACTGGCTCCTTTTTGCAGTGCTTTAAAATCCACAGATGATAATTATTTATGAGCTCAAAGTAATTTCTTTCCCTTTGGAAAAAGCCTTTCTCAACAGATAAGTTACTGGAAACCAGTTGGGAAAGAGGCTCTGCTTGCTGCTGTTAACAGTACTACGATTAAATTCAGATTTTTTCTTTTTCTTTTTATTTTAAACTTGATTTCAAATTTCTCATGAAAAGCCTCTACCTCAGACTTTCTCCCTGTAGTCTATGGAATTAGGCCACTTCGAATGATCTAGTGGCAATAAATTCTGTCTTGGATCCCTGGGCAATTTCAGATGGTCATGCCGTAGAGCTATGGGCTACAGACCAGAGCTCAAGTGTAGTGAAGGAGCCCACTAATTTGAGTGCCTGAGTTGAGACAATCTGCAGCCAATTTTCCAGGCACATTAGACATGCCTGACCCTCTTCCTCACCAGGATGTTTCAGGTCAGCTCAACACCAGCTTGTTGTGGTCTGTTGTGCTCTCCAGAGCCTGGTGCAGACAGCCAGGCTGCAAGGAAAGACTCGTGAGGTGTCCAGCTTCATTGGAAACCAGGTCAGAGGGAAAAAAAGCACTGTCGAAGGGGTGCTTAGAGCTCCCAAGTAAAGAGAAGGAGGCATAAGACTTTATTTTCCACACATGCTCTGTTTTAATATAAAGCAGCTGGGCTGAGACTTCAGGCCAGCAGAATAAAAAAAGGGACACTTCTCTAGCTAATAATCCTGAGAGTAAGAAAGAGAAGGAGCTTTTTATCAAACTCACAATACGGCACCTCCAGCCATTGCAGTCTGTTGGGGGAGGTTTTGGGGGGAGGAGGAGGAACGGGAGAAGTATTAGGGCTATGAGCCACTATTCATTTACAAACTATAATTAATTTGATGTTTAGATTAATTTCTGATGCACTCTCAAAGGTGCACTGAAAGCATTTTTCCTTTATTATAATGTTGATTGCTTATTGGGGAGATAAATCTAACTGTCAGTTATGCACTGACTTACCAAAACTTTAAGACCAAGCAAGCATGTATGCATAAGGAACAGCTGTTTGCAGCTCTCCAGTTAAAGAGACAGCTCTGCCTTTTACCAATAACTCACATTAAAGAAAATCTATACATGGTACACAGGGACTTTTGCTTTCCTTTGTAGCTTAACAGTATATTAGACAAGAATATGTTAGCAGCATCTCTCTTCTATTTATCTGTCCAGCTATATCCATTGCTATTCTATCCATTTCTCCATCCAAGTCATATAGTCCACATCTAGAACATTTTAAAAGCTATGTATATGTTTGTACATACCTACTCACATGGACACTTATATAGTGATTTAAAATATTTTCTCTTATGGTGTAATTAGATGGAGGCAATCATTTCTGCAGGGTCTTTGTGGGTACTCATTTAATGAACTTCAAAGAAGGAATGGCCATTTATGTGACTAATGGAAATGACCACTTATACAAGTTAATGCCAGAAGAAAGAAAAGAAAAAAGAATTTTGAAAGAGATTAAAAACTTAGTGCTCTGGGCTTCAAGCCAATTCTTCAGTACTGTCAATTAAAAAAGTATGTGATGAGGCAGATTATCAGATGTGGCTGCACAGCATGCTATTTATTGCAACTTCCCTAAAAGAACTTTGATGTTAGACAGTGGAGGAGCCCTGGGTCTAATTGTATACACCTGGTCCTACCTGTGCTCCAAGGATATTGTCATTCCAAATGTGAACACCCACACATGAGAAATGCCACAGGAGGCTAGCTTGTGCTACTTCAGTTTGGTGTTCTTGCGCCACAATAGCACCTTTCACAGCATGGTGCATGGCCATGACAACTGGGTGTCCTGAGATACAATGCCAGGATCCCTAACATGCCACTTCGTCTTGTCTTCACACATTCTGTTGATGGACCAGTTCAGGTCTGAAGGCAATTCAAACACACTAATGAGCCCCTAAATAAATACATAAATAAACAGGAGGGTCCATTTCTGAACCCAAGAAGATTGATCTGCACAGAATAGACTGACATCATCCCACTTGTGTGAATTTGGAAACCCACTGCAGCACTTTGGCTGTTACATTTATTTTTTTGTTTTCCCAAGGAGATTTGTTTTATGTAAGGTGAATCCGACCTGTAGAATTAGTCCATCCAACCATCCATCCATCTCCACAAATACCTATCTTCAGCTTCTTTATATCCATCTTTCCTTTCTCATTCACTGCACAGGGCTGCTGTTCAGTATTTTGAAGTCTGTCAGCTAGTTAGTTACTGAGCAGCTGTTCAACAGATCCTCACAGCTCTGTGGTTGGCCCCAGGCCTTCCTTCCTGCACAGTATTCAAACCCTGCTATGAATATGAATTTATTATTATTTCTTCATCTGCTTTTCTGAGGTCCTTCCCAGCAAAGCATTTGAGAGGCTTACAGAGCTAACTAACAGTATTTTCACAGGGCTCATGTTGTCCTTATTTTACCAAGGGGATGAGGAGGCATAGAAAGACATTCAAAACTCTTCACTGATCTTGGATACGTAATCTGAGGTGCTACAAGCTTGGCTGCTCTGTCTGCTTCTTTTCTCAAAGTATTTGACTTGATGTAGGACATTCAGTGTTCCTGTAAACCTCAGATGCAGGTAGAGACACACAGCCTTTCACCAGGGAAATCTCACATCTCACGTTGCGCTCAAGGGAAAAGAGGAACAGGCAGGGAGGCTTCATCTTTGCTAGTAAACTAACGAGACTGTGGATAGCAGCTCAAGCCCTGTGCCGTGACTATTTCTTTTTCTTTTATTTTTGTAAGGCCCTGGCTGTACTTGAGTTCGTGCAAGTTAGCTCCTTGCTTGGACATGGCCTCAGAAATGATCAGGGTCAGGGACTGTTCCCAGCTGGCAATATAGACAAGGCCACCTCTTTGCCGGGCTAAGAGGAGTTAGCCATATAGATGCAAGCCGTGTTGTGCAATTTGCATTCAAAGCTTGGCCTATTTACCAGTAGAGAAATAGTCTAGGAGTTTTTATTAAGCGTGACTGTGAGCTGTGATTTACTCAGCATAACTGGGATATTATGGCAGAAATAGAAATCAAGACCAGCTCTCTAAGGCAGATTTGGTTGTATAACCAAAGAAAAAAAAAAAAGCCATCTTTACCCTGCCTTGTTTACTGACTGTGTTCCAACATTTGTAATGATGTATCTAATATATTGCCATCTCACTCACCCTGTTAGGCATTCCCAAAGCACCTTCATGCTCTGTAGTAATTAAAACAAGGATGCCATGTAAAAGAATACAGAAATGTGTGATTAGAAGCAATGCCATAATGCATACACAAAATGTAGAATTAAAGTTTCAGAGATAACGTCAGTCCTGAGCACCTCATGCTTTTAATGTACTGGTGTGTCTGATATCCTCAATTTCAAGTAAGCAAACCAAAATAAAAATTATTTCCAGATGAGGATTTCACATAGTATATACTTCCATTCTCAAAGGTTATCATCAAGATAACAACTTGGAGATGACCCATAAAAATAGGTACCTTCCTTAAACATTCCCAATTTCCTCCATTCCAAACACCCAATAAAACTTAACATCATTCTAAATCCAGACGATGGTTCCCTTCTTCATCTGTTATATAGTAATTATATAATATATGTTACATTTTACATTTTACATATTACATTTGTATGTACATAAATGTATATACATACACATATATATTTCTAATATGGATTCAGATGATCAGAAACAGTGAAAAAAGCAAGGTGAAATTCTATGACTGCCCTAAAGACAGGTCCCTGATCTCCCGTTAAAACTCTTCCCCAGAGTTCCCAAGGGTTTACCAGAGGCGAGTGTTTTGCTTGCAAAGCCAGATGAATTTGTCTGCAGCTGCATTATGCTATGAAAGTGTTTAGTTTTCAGTGGTGTCGATTACAGAAAAATACAGCTGATCATCTCCTTATTCATTACAGGTAATCGAGAGAATAGTGGTCTTACTTTGACACTGTAAAGACCACAGATGTAACAGCTGTATCTGGATCGGCAATCTTATCTGAGGGCTTTCCCACTTCAGAATGTACATCTGTATATCCTTCTATTCTCCTGCTGGTACCCAGCATAGCTTAGTGCCAGTTCACAAGTTCCTGATGTAGATATAAAGAGATTTTCTCTTTTCTTTTTCTCCCTAAAAGACACACTGCATATGAGGAGGTTTCCTGTGTTTGTTTATTTATTTATTTATGCTTTATTAGCTGTTTTTTCAAAACTGGCCCACATACAGAGTAATATACTGGTTTGAAACACGTGGCCAAAAGCTATTCATCACTGTTTCTGGCTTCTGAACCAGAACTTCTGGATGGTACCACAAGAGAAGCTCTGAGTTTTTCTGTATATCTATTAGGTTGCCCCACCCTGGTCAAAATAAGGTATGCAAGACACAAACAGAAAGAGATGTTTAGTTTCTGTATAGTTAATGGTTAGAAGGAGCAACGCAGGGATTCTGTAATCTACTTTATGAAGAAATGATCTATTTCAGAGACTCTGTGGGACAAGGGAACTGATAAAAAAATAACCATTTCCTGCTAGCAGAATTCAGAGTGCTCAAACAAGTGATTTGTTGTCCTTTTTTTTTTTTTTTTTTTTTAATCTTGTTTAAATCAGGAGGGAATTTACCTTCCCACCATGAAATATTTTCAAAAGGAAGGTGATCTTTTATGATGCACACCCCTTATAGACCAAAAAGGATGATTGGTCTTTCTGGTAGATTCTGTTTTCTCAAATAGCTTCTTTATCAAAAGCCCACAAACTAAATAGAAACCAAGAGAGAACCTGAGAGCAGTGCAAATAAAGATTACGGTAAGAAATGGAGTGGGATTTGGCAGATGAGAGCTTCAGTAGGTACTTTCATTCTTTTTGTACTGTGCAACTTCAACAAAACTGATGTAGCAATACCTTTCATCTTTATTCTGCAATACTTTCAATGAATCTTTAATAGCTTAGGTATCCCTCATATTTGGGTTAAAATTGATCTTTACTTTTGGTTTCACACATGAAGAAGAACTTGCCTGCTCAAAATTTTATCTTTTTTTTTTCCAACTATATATATTACCCCATAAACTTTATAGTAGTGTGTCAGAACCTCAAACATTCACAGTGCAGGCTAATTTTCAGAAAGCAATTCAAAAGACTTCCTTCAAAAGGCAGTTAGGAAATTGCCTCCATTCTAATTACGACCTCCCAAAAAGGCCAAATATCATTCACTTAGCTATAGATGACTCCCCACTGGTTAGCTTATCCCTCCAGGGAAAATAACCATGAGCTGGATTTGAGCATGGTGCTTCTCTTGATAAACCACAATACTTCTTGTTCACAGCAGATCTCTCTATATATTGGTCCAACACTTGATTCATGAGGCTCCCAAGGACTGGTTGAAATCTGGATCCTTCTTCCACTCTTTAAATGATTTCATCTCCTCCCTCCCTTAAATGGGTAGATGCACCTTTTGCAGCAACAAGACAAATATTTGCTCTTTCATTAGATTAGCTCTGGTCATACGAAAAAGAGAAGTTGTTAATATTAGATCCATTCCTAGAATGAGAAATCTGTTGTGGTTTGTCATATCAGATTTTCAGTTTTTCTCATTTTAGAGAAAGATGCTCCTGATCAGGAGCCCTGGTTACACATGTAAAGGCTGGGCCTATGTCTATAAATTTATGAGTCAAGATGGCATGTGCAACCATGCAGTAGTTTAAACAGTTCAAATTCTGGTCCAATCTTGAATCTTATCCATGTACTTTCAATGTGAGTCATGACAGTAATTTCAATACGAAAGAACAGCTTGTGAAAAAGAAGAATCGTAGGAAGAAAAATCCTTGTTGATTTGAACCATTATAATCAGGATCAGCATCTACAGCCCTCAAAAGTCTTCACAGAAGGCCTGCTTCTTCGAGGCAGTATCTGGAGAGCATCCAACTGGCAGTGCACAATACCATGGACCACTTCTCTGCCCGTTCAAGCTCACATTGCAGCAATATATGGAAGTAGTTGCATGCACGGGAAGATGGGAAGGTGACATCACGAAGATGCTCTTGTATTGCTAGCTACCTTCTGCATTGGATGTTCTGACCTTTAGAGAAAGTTAATAATGCCATCTACTTTCACTCTTCATTTAATCTCCCCTTCCCATCTGTTCAGTTTCTCTCAGCTGGAAGCAAGATGAAGAACGAGTACCAGTCAGCTGTCTCAGTGGTCCACAGCCCACACTTTGGGGCCATTTATTATAAGACATTAACATCAATTGTCACCGATATCATCACTGTTACTGCAGTCCATGCCAGATTAGCAGGCAAGAATTTATTTTCTAAATACCTGTGTGAAGTGAGTGCTAGACAGACAGATAGACAGATTGGCAGCATCAGAAGGGACCATTCTTATCCTTTGGTCTGAAGTGCTAAATAACATATGCTAGACAGCTCATGTGTCAGGTTCAAACCTTCTGATTGAGTCATAGCATCCATTTTAGGAAATCTCTTAATCAAGATTTCATGTGATAAATCTTCTACTCCTATTGCTAAACAAGATGTTCCCAAATAGTTAATTACCTTCACTGTTTAAGAAAAGATGCAGACTCAGTGTCTTATTTCCATTTTGAATTTGTCAGATGTCTACTTCCATCCAGTAGAGATCATCAAGCTCTATTTTTTCTATATTACAAAAGTCACAGTCTGTTCTGAGCCCTTTAAGTAGTTCAATATCATGCTGAGGGCTCATTATTTGGCTGTTATCATGACCCTACTTTCTTTTCAGAGGCATTGTTTTCTAGTGAAGAACACCCTTCTTTTATGAGGAATAATAATAGTAAAAAAGCCCACCCGTTTTTTCATTTGGATACTGAACTTTGAATTTAACTGAGTTAAAATGAATATTGTTTAACCGAATCCAGCTTATGCATTGACCTAGGTCAGTCTGACTTATTTCTCTCATTTCTTATCGTTCCTCCATTTCTTCTATGATTGGCAAATTCTACCTGTAATTACTTTAGATATCGTAAAGATAATGTTAGAGATACTGAATAGCACAGAGCTTTTAGCATTTTCTTGGAGTAGCCTGCTAGAAACCCTTCCATATTATAAGTGACAATTTACAATTATATTTTGTGATATATGAGTTGCTCCATTTTTAAGGAATTTAATATGAGTTGCTTTCTTTTTGTTCAAAGAGAGCCTCTGTCAAATACTCTAGAGAAATTTAAGTATACTCTTTGAAAGCTTACTTGATTATCCAAACTTACAATTTAATTAAATTGTAGGCTGATTTGACAGAAATTATTTTCCATTAAATTATGCTGATTGGTATTAATTCTACATTTTAAAATTCTTTACCATATCATCTCATATCAATATTTTCATAGCTTTTACTTAGATTTATGAAAGATTAACTAAGTTTACCTGGTCATCTGGTTTACATCCTTAAAAATTAATAACAGTTTTCTTTCTTCCAGGAGAGCATGAAGCTTTTCTAATATTCCATAAATTTCTAAAATGAGCATTAATGGTAAATTTCTTAGCTCATTCTTTGAATATTCTTGGGTTCCAATTATCCCACAGAAGTGAAATATTTAATAGCTGTTGTTTAGCATAGTCGTCAGTTACTGACTGTTCATACATTACAAAATGGGTGGATGGATGGATGGATGGATGGGATGGATAACTGGATACACGAATCTCATGAGGACATGATTGAACATCAGTGGAAGGTTAAATATTCCAAAAAGTCATCCAACCCTATTAGAGACTAGAAAATAGCTGAAATGCTATGCCCTTGATCTGCAGACATACTCCTTTATTGAGTATTCCAGTACCCATAAATCACCTTACAATACAATACCTTCCAATGCACACATACATTATAGAGCTACTTACATACAGATTGTATCCTGAAATTCTTTACAGCGCTAAAAAAATTGCAAGACAGCAGCTAGTACATCGTGTAAAGAACGCAGCAAGGTAAAGACCTTGCAAGGCAATTAAAGGAAAACCTCCATTCTCTGATAAGACTAATAAACTTGGGAAAAGAGAAACTGAGCAGTCCTAAAGTGGACTGAAGTGCGAAGAGGGTGGCAGGTCAGATCCTGATGCCAGGGGGAAAACAGCGGGAATACAACCCCAGGGCTCTTCCTAGAGGGGAAACAGTGCTTGTGCCTCCGTGTTGCCATCCCAGCGGAAAAGCTCTCCCTGCAATCCCTAGGCCTCACGTTCATTGGTTTAGCAACAAAAGCAAGGAAGCCATGCTCCAAGGGGGCAGTTCCATCAATAACTCATTGCTTAATTATTAACACAAATGCTTGTGCAGGAAAGGAGTGGGGCCTGTGGTCTAACCAATTGTTAGTGCCTTCTGCAGCTTTCTCCTGTCTTTGTAGTCTGGCCAAGGCCCTGTCTTATCACCTTGGTAGCTCTGGTATGGACCTGAAGCAGGCAGGAGCATGGGCTTCTCCTGTGCTAAGCACCCAGCCCGTGTATGCGGAAAGGCTGTCCCTTCTCTTTCAGTGCTTTTGCCTCCCACAAGCTGAAAGCCAGATCCTGCAGAGAAAGTATTTACTTTTCTAATCTGCCCCTCTCACTGTGGTGAGACAGACACAGATTGAATGACAAGAGGAAAAACTTCTGAACAATGAATTCCTCTGCTTAGCTAGGGACATGAAATACCAGACCAACAGAAAGAGTTGTCTTCCTCTCATAGCAGTCAGACAAATGGACCAAGAGCCAGACTGAGAAAAAAATTACCTCTGACCTACAGAAGTCAGTGAGCACCAATATATATTCATTTCTCTTGCAATCTCTTGCAAAGTGGTTTGCTGTGTTAGTAGTTTTGTGTAGCAAATATCAGGCCAGTAGATCCTTAAAACTTCTTAGCATTAATAAAAATTAGCTGTTTGTCTCTTTGAGGATCCTACTTTCCTTTCTATAGCCTGAAATCATCCTAGTTACATAAGTGAACATGCAGTGGGACAATCTGACCCCAGATAAAGGTATCTCTAGATCCAAGGTTTGCATTTTGACTTATCATTGGCCATACACTTGAATGCTGATTTGAAGGATATTCATTATAGTTACCATGCTCTGGGCTGCAGCCAGAAGAAGATTTCTGTTAAAGATAGGCAATATGTTATTTCAGTCTGGTAGGGGATCATCAAAGTGTTGTTTTCCATGTCAACTGCTAATTCTGCTTGCAGCATGCAAAGAGAAATAGAAAATTCACAAAGACCAATTCAGGATCCATAGGAATTTAGTGATGTGGCCATTCAGGGTTGCTCTTAGTGCGCAAATGGACTCATGTCATGCAGAGCTGCTGCTCACTGTGAACAAAAACTTTACAGTTGCAGAATTCAAATACACTTGGAGATAGTTTACTAATCCCCCTTTTTATCATCTCAGCACCTTAAAACAGAAGAACAAGGGGCTTGAAGTGAGCCCCTAGTTACAAAAAACATAGGGAGTCATACCAGTATCATGAGAAGGCCATGTCCCACTACTAGGACTTTCTGTAGAAGAGTCAAAAGCAAAGCTCCTTCCAAGATGCTGTCCCAGCTTCTGCTTGCTGATCATTTCACTGTCATGCAGGAAAGAGCAGGTTAGGAAAGGCCATGGACTCTAAAGTCAACCCTTTCTGGAAGACACTCTGCAGAACCAGGAAAATTAGATGCCCTGAGCTGCAATCCTAGCTGATTTCTTGATTCTTTGCTGCTTTGATAAATCATTTATTAGAACAGCCTTTTTACATAATCCCTGGGGGAGAGAAAAAAAAAAAACATAAAATAGATTTATCACAAAACCCTGTCCTCCTACCAACCATCTTCAGACCAGGACATATATTTCTCTGATTATTAATTAACTGATGCACAGTAACAGCTTCAAGCCTTTTAACCTCTCCCTTTCTCTTTTGTCCTTCAAGAGTATAGATGACAATGCAGGTATGCTGTTCAAAACACAGAAAACTTCTTGAGCAGCTGAAGTAATAGCACCATGCTTTGAGCTCTATAGCCATGAATGCAAACATTAAAGCCATGCAGAAAACATGTAGCTTAAAAGCTTAATAGCTGTTCTTCCAGGACACATTCTTAGACATACCTGTTTAAATCTGGTCTAGCGCCACTAGTATTGAAGGTGTTGACCTGGTTAGTTGTCAACAGTAAATGTAACAAAAAATCTGCCTGTGCTGACAGTTATTTAATCCACTAGCAGATATTTAAACTGAAAAGAGAAAAGAATCCGATATTGTCAGCGCTGGTTGTCTGTCTATCTGACTATCATTGTGACATCTCAACTCTCAGGATAAGCCATAGCTTTTCTTCTTTTTGGAGTCCTGGAGTCCATCCTTTGGAGTACCTTCAAAATATGAAATACAACTGCACATAAATAACAGGAAAGGGGAGAGCTGAGTGCAGCAACAACTTCTGAGCCTATCAAGCCTTCTGAAACTACAATAGTCAAATGAAGCTAGAGACAACAGCTGCTCTTTCCCTAGAATGTGTTCCCAAGGAAAATGCACAGTTATTGGCCTCCTCCTCCACTATTCCCAGCAACCCTGGCCCTTCTGCCCTTGGCTGTTAGCTAGTAAAAAGTTTCACATTGCAGCAGTGAAGATCAGGAAAACTAAGGAGAAAATAAATAAATAAATAAACCAAACAGTCCAAATCTGCAGGCAACTGATATACCAATAGCAACAGGGTGCAACTCCCAGCTTCATTATCCTGTGGTCTAAATGAAATATAGTGAGCAAATGCACTTTTGATCTCTTTTATTAGTCCCATTTGTTAAAATGCTGTATTATTTACAGCTTTGCACAGAGTGAAGAAATGGAATTAGAATTCCATCTTAAGACAAAAGTGATGATAAGAACTAGTTTAGCTCTGGGAGCTTGTCTAAAGGAAGGATTCTTGTATTGGTATAACAGCAATCCAGTACCAGGGCTTTTCATCTGATGAAAGGTCTAATCCCTGTAAAAGTGGACTGACAGTAGACTTTCCATCAACACTACCAGTATATCTGGTGAGGTTTTCATGTATTAAGAATCTGAGTCAGCAACACCACTTCAGGGAGTGAGTTACCCAGGCAGTAGCCACTTAATTAGCTGGAGATGTGAGTCCCAACAGCGGAACCAGATAAATCCTGTGCTATAGGTACCTTGGTTTAAAGAAGGCTTGTAGCTTCATCGCAGTCAGCACTGATCTCTGTTATTACTAGGTGAGTCTTTTGGGCGCAGCTAGGCACATACCAAAGGAAAAGAGAAATTGAGTCCTAATCTCTGCTGACTATTGGCTAGACCTCTGCTGATTAGTTTGGGATCCCAGTATGATTTGCTCACGAGCAGATGTAGATACACCCATGACGTGCACTTGGGCAGTAGTGGTACACTGGCACAGGATCAGTTAAAGAGTAGAAATTAAAGTTCAGAGGCAAACTAGATTCTTTAAAGTCCTAATGTAAGTAATTATCCAGTCTCAGCCAACCCAGCTTTGATGCTTGGTAGCTGTGCCCATATAAGTAAAATAAAAATACCTGCTGTTTTTTCTCTTGCACCGAGGCCAGTTGGCAAAGAATGGCCTACACCCAAACTATTAGATTTCTTTACTTCTCAGAATATTGTGGCCATGTCCAAGCTAACTACTGAAAATAACCCCTGTCCTGTGCTAATACTCTGATGGTGCCCAGTAACCGTTTGGAGCAAGGCACAAGCCAAAACTATGTCAAGGACCTCTCTAAAAACTTAATGGTATAGATAATTGGACTGCAGTGCGGTGAACTTTCCCTGGCTCTGTTAATTTACTGATATAGATGTAGCTGATATGTCTTGGGCAGGAGTATTAACAATCCAGAGGTGATTTTAAAAAGAACAGCCTTTCACTATGGTCTATATTCAAACATGTGAGGTAGCTAGACAGCAAATTTAAAGTTCAGACTCAAGCCAAGCACTTCCAGTGATGCTTCTGGCAGCATTTAAAGACTGAACCAACTCAGGCAAGATCAGTAGGTGCTTTGTTTGTTCCATTGCTGAGATCAAGCACAGGACCTTGTTGACTGATATATTATTCAACTAGTCAGACGTAAATTGGGAACATTACCTGATGCTTACTGGCTAATAAGAGATTGCAAAAGCAGGTCCATTGCTATTTAATAACACCCTAGATCATTACTCACCATTACTCTCCGGTTTTCTGTCCAGTGATTGATGACTCCTGTGAGTCTTGAGCAACTCGTTTGCTCACATCCTCAGAGGTGCAATGCTCACATCTTCATCCAGGTGGCTGGCAGGATAACTCCATAGAGAGTTAATTACTTGAATTTTCAGCTGCAAGAGGAGAGGAAGAAGAGGGATGCTTGGTTATTCTATAGATCTCTCTCTTGAAACTGCACCTGCCACATACATTAAAGCATGTTGTTTCACCTTTGTTAAGATTTTGGGGGTTATTGAGCTCTCATTAACCTATGTTATTGCCAAAGGCAGGGAGTACAGCTTTTAGGCAGGAGTGAGAAGGTGTGTTTGTGTATATAAGTGTATGCATGTGTATGTGTGTCTTTTTGAAATGCAATCTGTCATGTATCATTGTGAGACTTGCTTTCCAGGAGGAACTAGACCAGAGAGGAGGTGTTTCTGAATGCAGTCACGGTACAGCAGCCCAGGGCTGTAAACCATGTCCTGTGCCGTTGTCAGGAACAGGTGTACCACTGTCAGCAAATGTTCAGAATTAGCTTTTTGAGGGGCTGCCTCAAACTACCTCTTCATTTCTGCCTCTTTATCAGGAGACATCAGGTTCCAGGGGATGATTTGTGCTGCCAGAGCTTTGCAGGGTTAGGAGAACAGATGGCTTTGTCTGGAGTGCAGGCTGGTCCAGGCTAGTCTTACCTGGGGCTCATGCTCAGAGATGCTTTTGGCACATGAGGACATTTCTGGCAAAGGTAGCAGAGGTGTTTCTTATACAAGGTGTTGGCCCCCTGCCTCACATATGTCTCAATCCCACAGTCACTGCAGCTAAAGGCATATACAGGCTGGCCAAGGGAGTTCCTAGAGCTAGCCCAGAAACAAACAAACGAAAAAAAAAAAAAAAAAAAAAAAAAAAAAAAACCTCCCCAAAGCTGAATGAGTTAGATGCATTGACCCCTGCTTGAATCTGACCTGGGTTGGCTTTTCTGTTCCCCCAGATGGCAACTCTTCTATGGAGAAAAAAAAATAGCATCTTAGGTAGCTGTAGGGACACTATTCAATCACTGAGGGTATTTTTTTTCTGGATGCTCTCCGTGGTTGATTGGTTGATGTGCAGGCAAGTTGTGAAACTACTTATGGAAACCGTGTTAGGAAAGCACTACAGTTAATCTTTCTCAACTGCAGAGTCAACATAAAGAAAACGAATTTGCAGTAATTGCCAGTTAATAAAACTCCTTGTATGGCTTAAGTGGCCAAAAATCAAACTATCCATGACAATGAATATCATAACGGAGAGCTTATTAAATTCATGTCTTACTTATATTGCCATAATGAGGAAGTAGCAGTAGGTATATAGGTACCCGTCTTTGTGAATATTGGAAGGCAAAGAAAAGGTTATGTTGGTAAGTGAAGGGCATAGAAAGAGCTACTCCAGTCGTAGCAGAGGGGAAGAGAACAAGATAGAGAACAAGTGCCTGGAAACCATGCATCACATCTGCTGACAGCCAGCGCAAAGGTTACCCCAGTCTTGTGAGTGCTGGTACTGTGGCACTAGCATGTGGGTCCCCAGGCCTCACGGTGTTGTGTCTGAAATAGCACACCATGCCTGGCACCCCACGCACAGCGTCCTCCAATCTGTAACAGCCCCCTCCTACCCTCCGTCCCCCACTGGCAACCATCCTCTCCTCATTTTTCTCCCGCCTGCCCGCCCACCCACCTACGTGCTCACTCCCTCCCTACTGCCACCCTTTCCCCATGTTCATTCTCAGTGGTCGTTGCATGTACGTGCCTTGGCTCCCTTCAGCTCATTAAGCCTGCTGCGTTGCCTCATGTTTTGACAGGTTTTGTGAGTTTTGACAATCCTGCCAGTGCCCAAGCTGCCATCCAGGCTATGAATGGCTTCCAGATTGGCATGAAGAGGCTGAAGGTGCAGCTCAAGAGGCCAAAGGATGCTAATCGTCCCTACTGAAGAGTTGTGGAAACCAATGGATACGAAGCACTAGCACAGGTAACTTCATGGGTCAGGGGATGTCAGCTGTGGTCTTAGCCTCTCTTTGTGTTGTAGACTCTTGAAAAGACTCAACTCTGTGATCCTCTAGCTTCTGCCTTTTTCACTTAGGCCTCTGACTAGAGCCACACCATACAGACACACACCCACACATAAACCAGGAACTGTTTGTGTGTGCACCTGCTTAGAAGGAAAGGTGGAAGGATGCTTAATGAGGGATTGAGCCTAGCTCCCCACCCTTATGGCATCCCTCATCTCTAAAAAGTCTTCCTGGTCACTAGAGGGGAGTTGACAGTTGTCCTGATTCCCCTTGCTCAGCCAAAGAGAGTGTTTTTGTTGACTGAAGAAAATCTGTAATTAAGAAATGGGACTGGGCTGCAGTTTAATCCCAGGTGATTGGGCTGGGACAGTGTCTGTCTCAATAGCTCTGTGTTGCAAACGTTTCAAAGCATTCTTCATTCTTCATGCAGTGTAGTCTGTATCCAGTTTCATTCCAGCATAATAACTATGTCTGAATACATCTCCCTGACAATTAAATGCCCCCCAATTTCTTCTTTTCCTAAACCCAAGAAAATAATTAAAAGATACATGCTCACATCTTGCTAGGTTACCCTTAATTCATGTGTGTAGATAAAACTCAGCCAAAACTAAGCAAGCTTTGCTTGAATGAGGACCTAGAATATTTGAATGAGGATCTCATTTTTAGACTCACTTTGTGGTGGTGTTGAAAAGGGGATAGCTTGGTTTTACATGGCAACTTCTAATGCATGTAACAGTACCAAAAATATCAGAAAAACAAGCTAGCATCACTGGATTCTCAGGCTATTCCCAATGACAAAAATGGAGAATAGATACTGAATGACGTAGTCAAAAGTGCCTTTATGTCTTCAGAGTCCAAGCCCCATTTTTAAAGCAATAAGCACCTAAAACTTACTGGTTTTGCAAATATTTAGGGGGATCAGGATCCTTGTTGCCATGGAATTTCCATGTCTCACTGTACAGTATAGCAGAAACCATAGATGTCTAAGATGAAATTGATGGCAGTGGTCTGTGCTATGTAAACACACCAGCTTGCCTGGCATTAAGTAGGACATTCCCTGGACTGCACTGTACTGTGTCATGATATGGCAGTGACTTTTCATGATGGTGCTTCAGATTTTAACAATTTTAAACAGTCACTTTTGAACAATATGACATTATCACATGCCATGACAAAAAGACATGAACCATCAATGACTTTGATCGAGGCCTTACTGACCCAGCTGAGATTTGGGCAGGATGTCCCCATCTTCAACTTTTCAAAAGAACTGCATAGTGTTCTAACTTTTAATTTATGTACATAACTTACTTTAAAATACTTTGTTAGAGCCTTCAGAGCAGTATCCATTCCACTGAGAATTAAGGATTGGTATCAAAATGGTTGGGAAAGAGATACTGCACTGAAGATGGTATGAGGTGGATCAACAAACTTTTCAGTAAACATTAGATACATGTGCTAATTTCACAGTGGGTTTCAGAAACTCTGTGGCAGTGAAGATTCAAGATACAGCCTCCATAGTTCAGTATCTCCCTTATACATGGCTATGCAAAGATAACTATCAACATGTTTTCCCTCTTCAAATACCTCTTTTCTTTTCCTTGCTTATGTCAAGGCCTCTTGGAAGCTTGAAACCAAGATGTGTTTCCATATCCAAATGCTTTTTGCTTCATCACACTGGCTTGTTACTGCAGGTTTTGCTCAGAAGTGCTGGGGCAGAGTGCGAGATGCATGCATGCTATTTTGTTAATGCAGGGACTGCCTTTGATGGAGAGGTTTTCAATAACAACTGCAGAGTGACTAAGGAACACAGTTCTATCCAGTTTTGGAAATCTCTCCCTTGTTTGCTAGTGCCAAGTAATGGGCTTCTACTGTGGTGCAGTTGTGATTGCAGAATCTGTGCTTGATTCTTTCTGTAGCATAAGAAAGTGCTGGGCTGTAGGCTCTTGTGTGCTGTTAGAGATTTCCTACAAGCCGTCCAGAGTGTTTTTCCTGTCTTGGTTCTTTATGAAGCACTCTACCTGTCATCACCAGGCTGACCTTGAGGTTTGAGCCCTTTTCTTATAAAAAGGTCACTCGATAGTAGGCTAGGGCTTCCTCCTCACTCAAAATAAATTATACAGAAAGAAATCAGCTGTAAAACAGCAATAAATTGTAAATCTCTCTCTGAGCACTTCTTTCCTCTGCTCATGGAAAGCAGGAGAACCGTCTTCACTAGCTGCCTCTATCTGAGAAACCCTTTCGTTTTCTTGACTTTCGCTTTGATTCTAATTCTCAGCTTCCCATCAAAATCAGCTCAGCTGATACCACCAGATCAGTTCCACCCTTTGCTTATAGTTATATACATATAGGCAATCCCTAATAAATTGAAGAGATTCCAGATCAAAGGTCCTTGTTGAATTCTACCTCAGTGAAGCTGCTGGAAGAGCCAAAGACCCTCTGTCTTTTAGCAAGAGAAAGATCTGGAAGAAGCTTTGTGAGTGTTGCCTTTTCCCCTAACAAAAGGGATTAGCCAAGTGCAGGTCATAGCCCAGGGGTGACAGCAAAAGAGAGTATCACAAGGAGGGACCTGATTTAGCAGAGGAAGAACTTTGCCAGGTTAGAGAGGATGGTGCCAATTTAGTGAGGAGAGGATGGTTGGAAGTGGCAAGGGAGAGTCAAAAGCTCAAAACATCAGAAACTCTTCAACTTATCTGTTTTCCAGTGCTAGGAACCCTCTGTGCAAATACTTTACAAACAGATGCAGGAGTTTTAGTCATGCTCTGTTAAGGACTGCCAGGGTTGTGCAACAGCAGTCAGCATAGGGCTGAGCCTTCACTAGTAAACATTGCTTAGGTCAGTTGTCTTTAGCTCAGTGCTGTGTACCCCCATGGGTGGTTTGATGTGCAGCCTCCACTCTGCCTCCAAAATACCTCTGGAAGTCTCTGACTGGTCCAGTCGGTAGACAGCATCATTACTGCAATGAAAAGTTTCCTAAAAACACTAGGATTAAAGCCAGCTGGGCCCCATGGTACCACACAGAGAGCTATTGCAAAGCTTGAGAGCTCCCTTAGCTGGCAGAAACACAATAACCCCTGTATGTTTTTTATCTTCTTTTACTTTGGTTGCAGTTCTTCAGGGTACTTATCTCAATTCCGATTTGAAGCGTGTGCGTAGCCATATTGACATCAGGGCAATTAATCATGTGCTTCAAGAGTATGCTTGAGAAACTTTTTAATTGGGATTTTTCTAAGCAAGAGCTTTGTTTTATCAAATTCCTTTCCAAAAATAAGAAGCTGCCAGCAAACACACAGGCAGCACCCAGTTTGATGTAAGCCACCAGAGTGTTTCCCAACCAAGCAAGAAAGATCGTCACTCAATTTTAATCATGAAGGCACTTTTTTATTATTATTATTTAATTTATAAATCTCCCTTTTGGGATACAAGCAGCCTAGGCCATAGTGATCCAAAGTCCTTTTGTTTTCCTTGGAAGTACTCTACAGTTGCTGTCAAACACCAGAAGGGTCTCTGTGATGGGGCAGATAAGCCCACAAGCTGTGGCAAGCAAAGCCCTGAAGAATTCACACTGTAAAACGCTGCCAAAATGCTGGTTCTGTTCTCTCCTTTTCTTTCTAATTACAGAGGTGGTTGTAGCAAAAGGCAAGGAGAGAGGGTGGGTAGGGGGGAATAAAAGGAAAGAAAGAGAGGAGGATCATTTGAGGCAACTCTGCCAAAATCAATATATTCTATTACAAATCCCCCCTCAGGACTGGGAGGCCAGGATTCGGAGGCACTTATTGTGTCTTTCAGATAGCAAATGCATGAAATAATGAAAAAGAAGTAAGTGCTGAAACCCACAGCTCACTTGAGTGGCCACTCTTCAGAGCTGTCACATGCGGTGTGATGTGACGAGCTGGATGTGCGCCCTGCCATGCCTTGGGGTGCACGGGGGAGCCCTTTGTGCAGGCAACCCTGACGTCCCACTGGGACCAACCACACAGTGAACTCCTTCTCCTCCTACCATGTGGAGATGTGTCTGCCTGCTCCCAGCCCCTCAAACAGGGTCTAGCAGCTAGTTCCCAACTGTCTTATCCATAGTAAGTAAGAATCATAAATACGGCAATATTGCCTAGAACTACCATAATTCGCAGCTTGCTGGTATTTAGGACCTAGCAGAGCAACACAGAAGAATTCAGTTGATTTATCACCAAAAGACATTGAACGGAAGAATAGTGCGGATCCTGTCCATTCCCTTTCGGCGGATTCATTTTAGTGACTGATCATTAGCCAAGCAGTCTTCACCTCCTCGGGGATGCTGCTCTTGAAGTTTTATTTAAAGCTTGAGATGGAGGGAGGCGTTTGGATCAAAGCAATCAGGAGCGCTGGGATGGGACTGAGTGAGACAAAGTGAGTGTGAGAGAGGTGAACTGAGTGAGGCAGAATAGGGGAAAAAATGGCCAATAGTAAGTTTTATTAAATATTTCTTCAGCTGTGCTGTAGTCTTCCAAGGAGAGTAGTGGCAAAGCATTAAAAGACATCATGTCCAGGCAACCAGCTTCACTAAAATATCAGGGGAAATAACAGCATTCGAAGTCTGAGTACAGACAAAAGATGTTCAGATCCTCCTTCCCAGCACCTCAAACGTGCTGATGTGTGATTTATTGTAGCTTGTTATTGCAGCTGACTGAAAAAGTGTTTTTTTCAGATAGGAAATGTCATTTTTTCCATTGGAATATACTGGTTACCAAACTGGAAAATGTTGCATTTTTCTCATTTTCTGCTCCCTGATAAGAGTAGAAAAAGAAAAGAAAAAAAAAATCTGTTTTTGAACTAAGCAGGTGTTATCAGCCAAAATACAAAAAAAAAAAAATCCAAATGCCCATGATCAGCAATGTTGAGGGAATATTTTTTGGCTGTCTCTTCTGTCATTTCATATCATTTCAATGTAAAGCAAAATGAAAGTCTATTTTTTACTGAGTTTGGGGGTGCTTAGTCCTCTCAGATAGGCTTGTATTGCTTCCAGTGAGAGACTATTCTGCGATTGCATTGATCTCACTGTTGTCTGTTAGACATCTTGAGATTCCAACAACATATCCTTTATCAGAATCTAATCCCATTTCTTGTAGTTATGCCTCCTACAATCATCCTAACCAATTGCTCTTCCTCCTGCACAGATTACTGTCATTTCCCTCCTTTAGTCATCACTTAGATTATTTAGGACTTGCTTACATTATGGAAATTTGCACAAGCATAATTACATCAAAACAGCACTCCAGCGCAAACTTTAATACAAGTGAGTAAAGTGAGAATGAAATCAACACAGCTTCATTTAGGAAAGTTTCTTTAGGTACTGGAAAAACATCAGATCAACTTTTTTTTTTAATTTTTCTTCTGAATTATTTTTCCTCTGAATTTCCACGGACAATTGTGATTAAATTGAACATCCCTCACAGTGTGCTTGTATCCCAAACCTTGCACTATTGTGCTGACACGTGAGAGCATGGAAGTGAATATGATTGGAAGAACCTTGAAACCAAACTGTATAAAGTGTTTGCAAAACTGACAAGGAAATCTTTTTGTTTTCTTGCTAATCATTTTTAACCTGTCTGCCCATTTAAATTACTAATAACTTTATTATGGTAAAATTCTCATGTCTATTCTATAAACCACAGTTTCAATGCCAGTGCATGCAAAATTCCATTTGCTAATTATTGTAGTTATTCTAAGATTGGCACACAATATAATGCACTGATGGAAAACGACAATAATTAATTACTGCATTTACTCCAAAATTACAATCAGTAATTACTGCTCTGAGACTGAATTTCATTCAGCAGTATTTGGAACTTGTTCTTCCTCAAAGCAGAGCAGCTTTTCAGGAGTATTGCTGTGTTTGCATCTAAATGAGTCCATGTAGGTCACTAACAGATCCACACTATTTGTCATGGGAGTGATAGAGCAGCACAATGCAATACCATAACACTTTCCTTTAGTTCAGAGCATGAATTCTTCATTAAAAGCCATGTAGCCATTTTTTAAAAATGTTAGATAATGCAATTATTGAAAAAATAAATAATAGGTATGATAGCAACCTCCCAGTTCTTATCCCACAATGATACAGTTGGTCCTGATGCTCTACCATAAACTTTCTGCAACTTTTGAGAACTTTTCCCGATGACTCTGCCATCAGGGAGCTTGCTGGATTATTATACAGGGAAAGGACCAGGAGCTTGGTACCAATGTGCCACTCAAAAGCTTCCAGCAACAAAACCCCAAAGCCCCAGAGCTGGCAGAGAGGCTGCTATATCCAGCCACCTAAACAACATATGGACCATGTCATGCAAAATCAGCTGAGTAGGTCAGATGTAGAGCCCTTTGATCTGAACAGTGTGCATGCCGATTGCTTCAGCTAATGGGCAGCTGCAGTAAGCCAAGCGCAGCCCCTTCTCCAGAACTCTTTCATTTAGTTCAGCCAGCACAGGGATTTGCTAGGACAGTGCATGAGGGACTTCAACTTGAAGAAAAGCTGGAAATTTAGGCCAAGAAAGAGAGGGCTGTTTTAAGCAGCTGTGATTTTAAATGAGTGTCCAAGAGACAGAAAAACACAGGAGACATACATAGCCAAAATGTTTGTTTCAGCAGCAGAAAACCTTGACAGGATACAAGTGAAAAAGGTACAAAGAGAATGAGAGGGGGATATGACCCGTTTGGAAAGGAGCTTGAGGTAATTCAGGGTGAACTCAAAAAACAAAGGGACATTTTCATTCAGGATTTTCAAAGAAGTGACAAGGCAGAAAAGTCTTTTGACACCAGGGCGCTGGGGAGAGCAGTGCACGCTAATGAGTGGATGAGAAATAAGCCTGGTGCCAATTTGCAAATACAAGTACCTGGGGAGCACAAAGAGAGCAAAGGGCAAGCGGTTCATGGCTCAGTGTGCAAGACCGTAACGGTCTGGGACTTCGGGCAAGATCTGTTCCTCCTAGAGGCACCTACACTTCAGACGCTTCTGGACTAACGGATCTGCCTGTGGTCTGTTTAATTGAAAGACAAACACCAGCATCACAAACATGTTTTCTTTTTTTTTTGGCCAGAGAAAGATGATGTGGGCAGCATAGGCCAAAGGCTAATTCAGGTAAAGTGAATTAGTTTAGTGAGAAGCTTAATGTGGAGAAGCTGGAAAGTCCCAATAAAAATCAAGTCAGTTCCCATACATGTGTCACAGGACTCAGGTCACTTCTCTAGTATAGATCAGTGGGCTGAAAATGGTCTGATCTTATTGCCATTGACCTTTCAGGGCTACTGCAGAACCATGATTTGGAGCTGTATGGGGTAGTGTTTGGCACTTACACTGTAGGTATAAAGGAAAGGGAGGCTGAAAAACTCCATGAAATTTAGTCTGCAGGGGCATACTGCTACAGGAGCTGGCAAGAATCTTAATAAGGGTTGCAGAGTGCTCCATCAATGTGAGCACCTTAAATTGATGTCCTTATGCTTTGGAAGGCATATACAATCAGCGACATTAGAACACTGTTTCTCATTCCCACAGTTATATCCAGTGATATATCAAATGCAATAATTGCATATTTGAATAATTCATGGGTAACGGTAACTTTGGCCAGATACAAGTGAATATCAAAACTCTGGTCTCTGAAGTGTTTGATTCGGCTATAGCACAGAATTGAAGGTTTACAAACCCTGTTTCCCAGGTGTCTTTCATCCTGCCCTGAGACTGCAGTTAGAGAAAAGACAGCATTTATTTCAAATGGGCCATTTTTCCGCTTAGCTGAGCTTCATCCAACGCTTGGGGAAGATTGGGTAGAAGGCTGAGCTGCAGGGGAAAGGAGGACAGCAGTTAAGTCATTTCCCGACCAAGAAGCACTGTGAATGAAAATGAAAACACGGAGCTTTTCCTGGAAAGGTCCTAGCCACAGCCGTGATCAGGGGAAGTTCTCAGGGGGTGTCAGTCACCAGCACTTCTGAAACCAGCAGAGTGACACTAATCCACGGCAGCCAAGGATTTAGGGCCACTACTGTTTATTCAGCTCTAAACAATTTCCTAACAGAGGATATTTCAGTCATTTACAAGAGCAGAGAGAGAGATGCAGTGCCACTATTCTGGTCGATCTGGTCTTTTTAGGACAGAGAGAAATGAGGGAATGTACATGCCTATATATTCCTGTGGCTGAGTTAATACAAAAAAAAAAAAAACAGAAAACTTTTCATGACACTGAATTGCAAACAGGAGAAATTATCTTGCCATCCCTTGAGAGCTATGCCTAGACAGAATATTCTCTCTGGAAAATGGTTTCTCCAATTACTGGGAGAGAGATTCTCCATCTCCATCTCTTTAGCTCTCCGCTTTCTGCTATGTAGAATGGATCTAGCAGCTGGTCTCTCTGAGACATCTATCCCATATAAAGCAGAATAACGGATCATTTGGAATTACTGTGCATGTTTACTAGCTGCCCCATGCTTTGCCCCAGCAATGAAAGGTAACTAGAATAGTCTTTCCTCTTTGAATTAAAAAGCCATTCTACCTTCAAACCCAGGAGAGGGAGTGTTTTCAAGTCTGGCCCAGCTCTTTAAAATCTTTATGGCAACCGGAGGCCTGACTTTGTGATTCCTGGCTATGTAAAGCCTGGTCCTTGAAGTGGGCATCTTCTGGTTGATTTGCATGAACTGTGTTCTGGGGCCCTGGTTATCATGATAGAGTGCTGTAATATAATCTTTATAAAAAACAGACTATTCCAAAAGAAGATAGCATCCCATTGCCTTGTTTTTTAAGGACTGGGAAGCAATGGCACCAGTTCCTGAGCCGAGCACGAACCCCATGAAATTCATGGTCTGTGAAGTCAACTATAAATTTGTCTTCACTGGATAAGATGCTCTTTTTTTCTTCCCTCTTGAGGAAACATCTCCACCCATTGCCATGTGAGACATCATATCTCCTGTGAAACATGACAAGTGAATGTTTTCCATGCCTTTATTTTCCTCTGTGCATTCCCCCTGCATGACACACATAGACCCATGATGGCAGAAAAAGTGCTGGGAAAGGGAGCCAAGCAGGCAGGTAATCCAGGAACTGCTCTGGGAAATTGGGCTCTTACAGACCAGTTCTTAGCAGGTTTGGTGCATTCAGAAGAGGGGTTGGTGTCTGAGGATCCTCCATTTTCTGCTGTTAGTTTACAAGAGCATTGTTAGGTATAGAGCTTGTTAGACAAAATCTCCAAGGAATTCGTGTATCATTTATTCATTGTATCATTGTCCTGTTCTCTGTGAAGACAACTGTAATGCGATTTAGAAAAAGGTGCACAGACCCTTATTAGATGTAATGGAATATCTTGCTTCTGAGAAGCATTCCTAAATGCAAACCTAAATGTAGAAATCAACCTCTCAACAGATTGCTTTTTGCTAAGCGTGCTGCAGGGCTGCTTATACTGGCATATGGACTGCACCGTGGTTGGCTCTGGAGTCTTTTCTGTTTCAGCACAACCCCGCTTTATGACAGTTTGATCTCTGGTACTCGTCAGTGTTTCCTGGAAGTAACTCCTAGGTGTTACTTAACTGAAAACTATTTCTTCCTTCATAAATACTATGGAATGAGATTTATCCTTTAGATCAAAGCTATCTCCAGAAATGCTGGGCCACCTCTTAACTGGGAAGGAAAACAGGGTTCAGTGAAGCAATATTGATTTATACCTAACTAAACACCTACTCTGGGATTTGGCCACTTAGGTGTGATGAGAAGAAATCCTCTCTTTTCTTTCTTCTGGCCTTTCACTGCCTCTTTAATTTCTCCCCAAGTTACAAATGTTCAATATCTTCTACTGATTTGAGAAGTTGTATTGTCACTCTACTAGGGTTTTTGTAGTTCACAGGAGATGGGATTTGTATTTAGATAGACAGATAAACGGATGTTTGAACACAACATACTGTAGAGGTTGACCCAAAATTTTCAACACTAAAATCCAAAAAGATAGACAGGGGATCTCTGTCTGAAAGATTTCAGATGGATTTTTATCTCTTTCCTTTGATTAATACAGTACCTTAAGCCTTTGAAAGCCTGTCATTCTCACCCCTTAGCCTAAATAATTTGGGAGCATCAGAATAAAGAAGGCTCAACAGCAAATAAGTAGTCTGCACACTCTCAGGTGTCAGTGTGAAAGACATCAGACACAGCATACTAGGAAGGCCAGAGTGGTTAGACATTTTTCTTATATTTTCAGATATGGACTGAATATATGACAAAGGAGAGGGAGAATCCTATTACCTTTGCACCTGGTAGACACTGGAGATGGGACAATAATGCACATGCCACATTAGCAAAGCAGGCTCAGGACCACCAAGAGCTGTGGGCTTTTTCCATACACAAGGGTATTATAGAAAGGAGCAGAAGCATTGGCAGAAGAGACCAGGACCAGGACGCCATCCTGCCAAGCTACCTATGGAGCCTGGAGCTGCCTCCTAATGAACAGAAACGGCTGGTCACAACTGGAGGCGAGCTGTTCCCCATTTGTTTGTGTTCCACAGAGTGGCAGGGATCCGCTCTCCATCAGAATAATCCAATTGAACAAAATGATTCATATTAGCAGGCACATCTGTCTGAGGGCAGAGCAGAACCCTGGTGTTAGTTTAATAAATGGCGTTCATTAAACTCAGCTGAAAATATAATCTGGAGAGACTGATGGGGTGAACAGAGCAAAGAATAAGCAAAAGGAGTTAGCAATTATCAGATGTCATTTGTTCTACTGGTACCATGGAATCAAGGCTTGTTTGCTGAAATCTTAATTTCATTTTGCTGAAGCAGAATCCATCAGAGAAGCTTATGCTGCAGCTATGATTCCTGTTTGTCAGACCTCAGTGGAGAAAGGGGCATTTTTCTTTTCCCTTTTTCTACCAAACAGCCTCTCACAGAGCAACCATATGCACTGAAGGAGTGCAGAGCCCAACAGAGAACCCAAGGACTGGAAAAATGAAGTGAGCAGCAATTCCTTGTGCTGCAGTGCAGAGAGCAAGAAAACTGCCTTAGGGGACAGGGTCCCTCTTCATTTCCAATGCAGTACCAGCCTGAGCACGAAGACATGACCTGGTCTCCTATCTGTCCTTTCCCTTCCATGGCAAATGGGTTTGTAAACACACCTCATTTGGCTTTAGGAGTGTTTTATGCTCCGTAGGTGCTAGTGCAGATGACCTCCAAAGTCCAAGGTCTTGGTGGCCGAGTCAGGGAAACCCCCAGAGGCTGTGAACCAGATGGTCACCTGGTGGGTCTGAGTGACATTCTATGGATCAAGCATGGGGAAGGAGGCCCTGAGGAGCCATCCCATGGATTCATTCCATGTATTGAGAGCTCAGCCATGAAGATTGGCTGGACAAGCTGGTTTTGTGGGCCGTGTGGGTTTAGCTTAGTTTTAACTTCTCCCCATAGGTTTTTAAATGGTCTTTGGTGTGTTCCAGAGGAAGGCGAGAAAAGCTTTTATATTTATAACTTGCCAGGGCAGCGCTCAAATCCAAGCCAGTTAAAAAAACACCACAAAAGAATAATGGAGGAGAAGGGAAACCTTGACCTCATAAGCTTTCAGTGTTGATTAGTTTGTTGGTGTCAGGAACCTTTTCCTGCTCAGGGCAGCCCAGCTGTGAAATGATTTTCCCCCCCACGCTTCTCTTTAATCTGTCTCCAGTATTGTCACGGAGGGAGGAGTCAGCACCAGAACTGCTGCAGAACACCAAGTTGAATGGACTGTCCCACCAGCAGTGAGGGGTGGCTGCTTTGCAGTGGCTCCTCTTCTCAACATGCCCTTTGGCATCAGGCTGAGTACCTTCAATTTCCCTGAAAGCTGTGTAGGAATCAGGTGCTCCAGAGCTGCTCCAGAACTGGCTAGATGTTGTTCTGACCCTGGAGACTGCAGGGGAGGAGGAGAGGGTGGCTAAAACAGGCAGCACATTTCGGGCATTTGCCATGGACTCCATCGTCACTAACAGATGTCCTGCACAGGCATGGGAGTGGATGAGATACGCATTTTCACCTCTCTCCCCTCACCATTCCCCACTCAAGAAAATCCTCATTTCTTAGGCAGTGGAAGCTCCATAAAGGCTTGTTTCACATTAGCCTTGCCAAAGCTGACAAGTGCAACTGAGAGACTGGAGGAGAACCTGCTGCACCTTAGGAATAGCCTCTCTAAGGCAAATTCTCCAGTGAAGACTTTCACTGGCAAATCCATTTGTGGCCTTTCACAATGTCTTTGTCATGCTGACACTGAAAATGGAAAACAAAAACATCCCCCCTCCAAAAAACAAAAAACACAGATATATAGGTTATAATCTTAGAAACAAAGAGTGTGGCTGTTATGTCTCTCTAGTTTCTTTTAAGCCCTTTGGACAGAATTTAATGACCTCAGATGGCTGCAGTATTTTTCTCCAGCAGCAGAGCTGTCGGAGATCCTGCACACGCTAACATCCCAGAAGAATGACACCACTAATATTAACGCTAGGAAATGAAATTACAGGGCTAGGCTGTGAGGCTGGAGCGCCAGACACCCCGCTGAAGTTCACGGCTTTGCGTTAGGTCAGCAGAGCCGCACTTCGATTTCCATCTGCAGCAAGATCACTGCCACCCCCAGCTGCTCAGCATCTTCCCCCCACCCTGATGCCACCCCAACAGCTCATGCTGCTGCTTCCTGACATATTTAAAGTCAGCTAGGCCAGCAGCAGCCTGGTGGTTTGTGCTTAAGATGCACGGGTTCGTTTAGAGTTGCATGAAGCAGGGTGCATGGAGTGATCCCCCACAAAGCTGATGCAGTGGATCTGGAGGAGTCCAGCCTTGGCTTGAGCCCAGGCGGCAATCTGGTGCTCAGACATCATCCTGCAGGCCCAGAACGCTGGGCATCACCAGCACCCAGAGACCTGACGGCCTGAGACTGATCGCACGTGTGAAGGGAGGCTAGTGAAAGCTGCGGTTTATTTTTAATACCATTTTCAAAGAATATTGAAGTGAAGCTATGAGCAAACCATTCTGGGAATGAAGAAATGAGAACATTGCTTCTCACTGCTTTCAAAAAAAGAGTTCTGTTTGTTTTTTTTTCTCATTTCCAGACAAAAAGTGTTGATCATCTTTTAAACAAAGTATTTGACTTATCAATCACCTGCATTTTCAACCAAGAAAGACTTTGAACAAAAATGTGATTCAGCTCTAAATTAGAACCATAAAAATACCTCAGCTATAGCAATGAAGTGAGTCACATACATAAGTCACATAGATCAGTCACGTACATATTCTGAGATACCAAAATTTGCCAAAAGCTGTCAATTCCTTGTATGAAAACTGCTCCAACTATGTGGAGGAATTCTTGGCGTATCTTTCTCAATCTCAGAAAGAGTTATTTTTGCCTTACTTAAGTATATCCTTTCAGAAATATCATATAGAATGTGGCTTCAGGAAGTTTTTTTTAACAAAAAAATTAATAACATTTAATAATTAATAGAACTATGTAAGCTTATTGAGTCATCCTGGGCTTTAATCAATTTGAAATATTTGGGGCACCAATTTCCACCTTACTGCTCCTCGCTGGAGGTGCATTAGAGTTTTAGTGCAATTAAAACGAAGCAGGAAATATTTTTAGCTAATTGCACTGTGCACCTTGAAGGTAATTTGAAGCTGCAGGCAAAAAAAATAAAATATCAGAAGCAATAATTGAGTGTTGCAAGCTGGGAGTATGTGTTCCTGACTGCATTCTGATTTAGAAGGATAGAGAGGCAAGGCAGAGTGCTGAGCAGACCTGGCAGAAGAAACAATATCTCACGCTGGGGAAGGGTCCCGCTGTGCAGCTCAGAGAAGTGAACCCATGAGTACGGATGCTGCAGGCTAAAGCAGGGCACAAGTCCTGCTTTCCAGAGCTGGAGCTGCTGGGGCTCAGATGAGTATTTGCAGCACTCGGCGATCTTGCGCTAAACACAGGGCTCAGGGTTGCACCCGACTCTGGCCTGTTGCTCCCGAGACAAGTCCTGCTTCATGCCAGTGCAGGGCCAGTCTCCTGACACTTCCTGGAGACTCCTGCCATGGATTTCAGCTGGGAGGAAGCCTGGGTTCTCCTCCTTGGCTGGCAGCAACCCCACACAAGCACTAACCCAAGCATCTCCTTTCTGCTCTTGATCTTCCCAGGCTGTCCTTATCTTTGGCACTAGTCCTGAGGAGAGTCGGCAATCACTTCCCCAAACTCCACCACCATCTCTTACCCTATGAGTCCAGCTCCTTCCTTTGCTGCTCAGGCTCTCTGCAGTTAATATTGGTCCTCAGCCCACAGCTGACATTATGAAAATAGTAGTCTGGGCTCAGGATAGACAGACCACATTTCTCCTCCCTGGAATGACACGTGGCAAACAGATGGCTGTGGGTTATCGTGTCTTTTGGCAGGCACCTGAGCTCCAGTGAGGGTGTATCAGTCCACCTACCTGGAGGACATACACAGTATAACCCTTCCTGCTGCAATCAGAGAGTCGGGCTTGATTAAGGGTCTTGAGATCATCCTACAAGGTGCTGTTGTCTGGCAGAAAAAGGGAAGGGAGGAGTCCATGTAACAGCCCTATCTATCCTTCCACAACAGGAGTGGGAGAGCAAAGCATCAGGTTCATCAGCATTTCGATAAGCTCTTGTCAATCTATGGAAGGGGAAAAAAAAAAAAAAAAAAACAGATCCAGTGGAGACTGGGCAGAGAGACTCGCTCATAGCTTCCCAATTAGACTTGGTTTTCAACTATATACATTTCTTTTTAATTAAACTGTTGGTACAGTGCTCAAGAGATAGCAAACTCCTTGAGGCCCCCTTGTAATAAAGCACCTTTCATTACGTGCAGCAAGGTAGCTTCCATGCAGCTTAATTTCCTCTCCTGCCTAATATTCAGCGTACGTCCTGCTCCCCGGGGAGTTTATTGCACTGCCCTTTCTGGTCAAACTCATGGGCAGTGAAGCTGCACCCACCTGCTCTGCAGCCTTGACCACCCTGCGCTGTCCAAGCCAAGACCTGGGACTGTCCTTCCTCTGGGCACCCCTGGACTCATCATCCTCAGGGCATCCCTGCCTCTCTTTAACCCCTGTCAGGCTGCAGCCACCTTGTTGTCACCAAGGTGAGGAAGGGCAACATTGTGCGGGGAACCAGTGACATTTCCTGACCATCCACGCTGGATTCTCGAGGAGCAGCTCTTGCAGTGCTTCCTCGTCCGCTGCTTGAGACTAATGGCTCTAGAAAAATAGATAAATCAGAGGTGACACAGCTATTGCTGCTTGACATTTTTTCATCAAACTGGCTGAGTGGAAGAGGGGGGTGACCAAAAAGTGACATTTTGACCAAACTGGATGTTTCCGCAGCAAATTTTCATTCTAGGAGATTAAAAGAGAAATGCCAACAGCACAAAAAAACAAAAATGACTTGATTAAAAATGTTGGCCTTCAAAACACTAAATTTCTGTTAAAAATGGACTGGTTTTCAGGTTGATTAAAAAAAAAAGGACAAAAATTAATCTCTTCCTCTCACCATCTCCCCCACCCTAGTCTTGTTTTGTTTTTTAGCTAAAATATTCACAGGAAAGAAAGCCAAAATAATGACAATTTTCCCCTGGAAAATAATTGCAATTTTTCAAGCAGCTCTTAATGTAACATAGTTAAATGAGAACAATCCTAGTAACAACACTGCACAGCAAGTAAGTCATAGGATTATTTGAGAGAAGAACGTTACAATTTAAGAGCTAATTTTTATTGTCACCTTTAATTTATAAATGGAAAAAGTGAATCAGGGACATCAAACATCTTAAAAAAAAAGAAAAAAGAACAGAAAACATTAGCATTCAAAATGCTGGACTCCCATCTCCCTGTTAAACACATTAACTTTTCTATCTGTGTATTTTTAATTGTCTCTGTTGATATGTATGTACATATCTCTTTATATATACATATGTGTGATACATATGTGTGCATATTCATGTATATAAAGAGTCATATATCACATCTGCCTCCTTTTTAACCTTTCGATGTTGGAACTGAAGTATCTGACAAAAACATTCATATTTTTTTTTTGCTTCCTAAAAATAGCCCCCCAAGAGTCCAGGTAAATGCATTGATTTCTGGTACAAATGATCAGGCGTCGTTTTATCCCAGCATGGATGCAAAGTCCCCTTCACTGCCCTTCCCACTCTAAGACATTTGGACTCCTAATCTTGGACTCCCTGCAACAGCCTCAGCAGCAGCGTTGCAGGGATGGAGCCAGCTGTGAAGAGCCCCACGTCGCTCCTGCACCTCCTCCAAGCAGGCAGGGAGGCCAGGACGGGGTTATCTTTGTGTCTGTTGGTGTCTAGGTAGAATGAGGAGGGAGGGCTGAGACAGGAGAGGGCAGAGCCCTCCAGCATTGGAAGAAAGTTGGTGCAGAGGCATAAAACAGAGAGAGAAATTGCTATAGAAACAAGAAGAAAGGCAAGGGAGAAAAACACGGGTTGGAATTTAAATAATATTGATCAGACTCAGAGGCAATAGCTGTAGAGATCTGTCACCTGGAGGAAAAATATCTCCAGTGCCTTGCCAGAGGTGTGTGCTCAGCCACAGGCTCTTAAGAGATGGAAGGACAGGATCCTGACTGCAATTTTGGATGAGCTTACAAGCACACATGCATGCATGCAAACACAGGGTGGTGGATATAGCATGAAGATAAGGAAACCTGCACATGGAGTGGTCATATGAACAATTTAAGCCAGTATCAGAGGCTGGCAACTTTAAGCCAGCGTAGGAGGCTGTCATTTTGGTAGAGGAAGACACAAGGGCCTTTGAGTTTCTTTAGGGAGAGTGTCTTTGCCTACAAGACAGCACAGAAAATGGATGGAAAAGATGATCCATAGGAACTTGGCTTGAAAAGACTCGGAGGAAGGATACAATAGAAATAAATGACACATAGGAGGCAGTCAAGTGGAAGAGTAAGAGCTCCAGCTAGAAAGAGGATTGTGAGGGAGGCAGTGTTGGCCCAACTCTCTTTGTCGTCCTGTGACAACAAAATAATCTTAAACTGTAGAAGGTTATATTTTCAAGCCTTGCATGTATATTCAGAGCCTAACATCAATCAGACGTCTGTGAGGTCTTGCACAAGGATAGCATGAGATGCACTCCCCAAATTAGGTGGTGAATGTCACAGTGCATATAAACTTTCAAAGATCAGAACTTTCTTAGTTCATAAACTCCTCAAGAAATGCCCATCTCTCTCTCTCTCTCTCTCTCTCTCTCTCTCTCTCTTTCTCTCTCTCTCTCTCTGTTTCAACAGCTTCTAGATCAGGACAAAAATCCTCCTTCACTCCATAGCTTCACTTTGCCACTTAAATACTCAGTAGCAAGAGCAGTGATCTTCTCCCACTGACACTGGGGCAATTTTTCTTTGGCAGTGAGAGTAGGCAGGGCAGAATCCTTCATGCTGTTCACAGATATGCATTTAGCCCCCAGCTAGCTACCAGACTAGAGGTGTAAATGGGGGCCAAAGTCCCTTTGGCATCGTCTGCCCTCTGGAAAATCCGTGCTTGTAGAGTGCTCCAGCAGTCTCCGTGGGTTGTCCTAGTGATCAGCAGAGCCCCAGGTTCATGGCCATCAGGACTCAGCAATGACTCTTATCTGTGGGGAATAAAAGAAATACAGGCGGGTAGCTGAAAAAATGCAACCATTTGCAGGGACATTAGTGCTCTTTAGCAGGACTATATGTAGAAAGTAGAGATGGAAGGTGTGCATGGATAATCAATAAATGCCTCAATCCTCTCATCATCCTGCAGTCTCTAATCACCTGCTTATTCTGATATAACCACTTGTGCTGTTTCTTATTCATAGCAGAGAACGAAAGCAGTCTTGAAGCTTTCCACGGGTTGTTCACTCAGCCTGACTTACTAAATTTCCTTTCTAGTCATTGGAGAGTAAAAGAGAAAGACACCTTCAAGGTCCATTTAGATCTTAGGTGGGCAGAATCATCAGACATGTAAAGTCTAGAGTAAATACATTCCTGAGCATTTATATATAGTCCAGGCCAAAGGCTTCAGGAGAAAGTAGATCTTGCTCTGGCTCGTAACATGGAGAACAAATGTCTCCCACAACAGAGTCAGTTCTTAAAGTCGGATAAGGAAACCACTGTTAAAAGCTTTCCCTAGAAAGAAGTGTTTGCAGCATTAGGTCTGCAGTGCTGACAGTAGAGCAGGAAAGCATTGTAAGGACATCAGTAAGGTTGTGTGTACTGTAGCTGAGACTTCAATTAGGATTTATTTCCTCTCATGTTAGAGACATACAGCTTAGCTGTCTTGAGCTAGTCGCTCAAGGTCATCTTTATAATCAGCAGAGAGACGTAGGCTCCTTTTGGCCATGGTTCACCTAGCCTAATCTGAAGGGCTGTTTGAGGATGAGGTGACTTGAGACCTTCAAGCCCTGTTTCTCTCCACTAAACCAGACCACCTTTCTTCCACTGTTCAAGGAGAACAGTCTCAGGCTCCATAGATGCTTCAAAGCAGAAGCGCGATGACTGGCATTCACTTAGTGTATTTGATTTTAGTTTGTTCAGCAGAGCAAGTTCTTGGTCAGTGTTAACGGCGACGAAGATGCATTACATAATCTGTCCTTGTGCACAATGCCCAGGGCTAAGAAAGTATGCTCCCTGTGTATCGCCAAGGGATCACTTTTGCACTAGGCTCTGTGTATTTGTCTTCATAATTTTAACATTTTTATTCACAAATTTACCTCAGCAATACTCAGAGTTAATTCATGCTTATACATTCCCAACAAGTAAATTGCTTTTCTTAAACAGATGAGTTTGGCTGGTGTCCAGTCTATCTAGCACAGATGCCTAACTTGACTCTGAATTTCAGGACACTGATGAAGCAGTCCTCATTAGATAGGCATCTGACCTCTTTGCCTGCTTAACAGAGAAAGGCATTTGTCTTTTTAGGTCCTCCAGAGGGAAGTCTGTCTGCCCAGGCTCAGGACCTTAAGAGGGGATTGTGCACTTAAAAGTCTTAGTAAATTGACCCAAAGATATTACTGCTTATTATGAAACTTGCCTAAGCTCAGGTACATCACCTGCATGGGGAGGATATCCCTCTAGAGACCTTAAAAAAAATCTCCTCCCCTACCCACCTAGATAAGTGGCATAGACCCGTACTTTTGAGGGAGAACTTCACTCAGTGCTTAAAATGCAGATCCAAGTTAGGCAGAGAGGATGCCCACTTCTGACTTCCATTTTAAAGTGCATTTTCTGTTTTTGTTTTGGTTCTTTCACCCTGAGCAAGTTCTGACCCTTCATCTGTATGTACATTTGTGTGTCCATGTTGTCACATCCACAGTGTCTGTAGGTTGTGTGGAGGACAGGCAGAGGGATGGCAGTACCCACTCCAGAACCAGTGGTCACTGACAGATCAATTGGTGTTTCCTGTTCCAACCATAAAAGAAAATGATTTCCTCGGAGAAGTTTTATGTTCAGGAGCCTCTCCTCAGCTTTGGAGTTGCCCTGAGTTAGGGTATATAGGCTATGCCAGCGCTTATACTCAGTACCGCATATACAAAATGTGCACCATGCTGAGCATTTTGGATGCCTACCTGGCATGAGCAGGCACCCAGGTGCAGTTGGGCAGCTAGTGACACAGCACTTAGCTCTCGGCAGCAGCTCCGTGCCACCTCACCACAGACACACACCACCACAGCCAGCCCCTAGCACCGGGGCCGTGCCGCCCTGTGCTCCAGCCCAACAGGAGATGAACGTTGCTGTCACTTTCTAGGGATGGAGCAGGGTTTCATTTGTTCCCCAGAAGCCTCTCCTTGTGACATTCAGGGAAGGAAAGTGTTTTAGCCCTTTGCTAAGCCAAGCCTAATCCATCCTGCTGCCCTGGCCAGCACATTTGAGATAAGGAAAGAGCTAAGACTTAGTGTGACACTGCTGCTAGTCCATGCCAACCTGCTCTTCTTTTTGTGGCTCCAATACACGCAGAAAGCCTTATGGGATAAGAGGGATCCTTTTCATCTTCCCACACTGTGGGTCTGTATGGCTCACACTGCTCGTCCTTGGGTATCCAGGGCGGCAAGTGACAACAGGTCTACCTCGCATTGTCTTCATGAAGTCAATTTTCCAACCTTTTAGGCTTGAGAAATAACTGTAGAGCCAAATCATGCATCTGCTGTGGGGATACCAGTCTGCTCCCTTCATCCAAACCCTAGGAAGTTCAGGGTGACATTTCAAAATAATCAAAGGGCAGGACTTTGGACTGAGGCCATTGAAGAGGAGCCAGGTCTAACCAAGATAAGAGCAGCCAACTGTGGGCAAAGTCTGGAGCTGATTCCAGTGCTGAGTTCAGGGCCTTAGTTCAGCATCATCTCTCATCAGTTGAGCATAACGTCCCTAGCCAGAATGCATATTTCAGCATGGAAAATATAGAAACAGTCAAAAAAAAATCCGAAGAAAGAATTTTCTCTAGCCAGCATGCATGACTTGAGGATGAGAACTGCCAGCTACATTCTTGTGACACCTAAATGCAAGGTGAAATTTCAGTCGTGTGCAGTGACTTTTCAGAGCTAGGCAGACAGGAGAGATATGAGCCCTGCCAAGGGGATAGAAAGCCAATACCTGATGAACAGGGTGCATAACCACTCACTGAGACAAGTGTATCACTGTGTGTAGTGATTTTTGGTGTTTATTGAGGCAAAACTCCTCGGGCTCATAAAGGGACATTCTCCTTGATAGGAAAGGAAGAGCATGTTTTGAAGACTGTAGCAACCAGATCCTGGCAGTCCTCTTTTCTTTTCTTTTCTTTCTCTCTTCCCTTCCCTTATCTTTCCTCTTTCTTCTTCTCTTTTCTCTCTTCTCTCTTCTCTTCCATTTTTATAATTCAGGTCAGAGCCAAATGCCAAAGATACTTTCTTTTACTGGTGCTGATTTAGGGACCATAGTATCATCCAAGTCTTCCTACAAGTCTGCTTCCCATGCCATACCAGCATTGCTGCATTTTGGAGGCTGCCATGAACCACTGAATGGACACACAGCAACCAGCAATAGTTGCTCTTTTTTATTATTATTATTATTTACTTTTATTTTATTTTCAATAGCCAAAGCAGAGCAGCTCTTGGTCTATTACTCCCCATGACTTCTAACTTTTTGGGATGTCATCAAATCAGAGAAGTCGCTGCTCCAGAGTCCCTCCAAGGCCATGGAAAGGCTCCTGGAGGACCTTGGCCAGCAAAGCCTAGGAGGCTGGGGGGATGAGGGAGAGGCTGGTGCTAACGAAAGCATCCTGGTTGGCAGCAAATGTATTTATTTTCTAGACTTTGCAAACCGATCTGTGTCTGCTCTCATTCATTCACTGCATGCTCTCTTCAACAGCCGCTGCATAATGTTCCGTTACTGTTCACTGTTGACCGTGTGTCTACATTTAAGTGTGTGTTTTACGTGCGTGTCTCTGGCTAGGCCTTCTCCATCCTTTTTTTTTCTTTCTCTTTTTTTTTTTCTTTCTTTCTTTCTTTCTTTTCCTCCTTCCTCTCTTTCTTTTCTTTGTGTTTGTTTTGGTTGTTTTGCCTTCCTTCTTGTTTCATTTTCTATAGTTTAATGGCAAGTATATTCATTAGAGCTTTTTGACTAATGCTGTGTTTGTAACTTTTTTATTATTTTTATATATATCTTCTTTCCCTACCTTTCCCTTTTTCCACACTATATATAAATATATATATATATATATAAAAAAATCTTTTCTTCTTTTGTCATTCAATCAAATTCCAACAAAACCAACCAAGAGCCAGTCAAATCCACCACAGTCTCGCGCTGAGCTAGGAAAAAAGTTCACGTAATGACATGAAAGTGGAGAATACAGTCCCCCAGGCCGTAAGTTCAAATCAACTCGAAGTTGAAAGTGTGACATGATGGCGTCATGTAACAAGCTAAGAATTGGTTGCATGACATGCCGTCAAGTTTCGTGCAGGTGCCGTGATTGAAGCATTTTTCTTGGATGTTGTATCAGTTGATGATTGGCCAGTCATGATCACATGTGCCTTTTTTGACTTTGTGCTGCCACAATTTTTTGCTGTGCTCATTTTCGTTTCGTTTTTGGTGCTTGCAGTGGTTTCTTTATTTGTCGTTTGATTTCTCGTCAGCGTTTTATGCTTCTTTAGATGTCACATAGAAGGAAAAAAAAAAGATGGATTCCTAATTCCTTAGAAAAAAATGGGATTGTTATAACTGTACAGATAATTTGGAAAAAAAAAAGAGAGAAAAAAAAATGTGTGGTTAATTTTTTTGCACTGAAAATCTTGTGATTTTATTTTTTTTTCTGGAGAATTTGGGGCCTTTTTCAATTGACACTTTTTTTTCCCCCTTAGGATATTTCAAATCACTCTCCAAAAATTAAAAAAAAAATAGTAATGATAGTAACAGTAGTTTGAAAACTATATTATAGCAATCCAAAAAAGCAACCCCAAGAAAAGCCTCATTGTATGCCTTTTCAAGAATTCCTAATTCTAAGTTTCTGTATTACAGCTACTCCAGCCAAAATTAATTGCTCAAGGGGAGGGTGGGATTGTTTTGAGTGGGAAAAAAATTCTATCCAGATCAAAAAGCAAAATGCATCTTTTTGTTTACAACTGAAAAAGGGTCCTTGACGAGTGTTTTTTTTTTTATTCTATTATTATTTTTGGTGTTGTAATTGTTTAGACTGCTGTGTACGGTTTGCTGTTTGTTGAACCAACAGTGTGAAAACCTGCCAGCATGGATTGATATTCCGCATGACACTTTTCCACCAGAGTGGACCTTTTGCAGTTTCTAAGTTTCTTGATGTAATAAATCACCGAGTGTATAAGAAGAACCTGCTTGCTAGAAAGAGATAAGAGCTAATCCTTAATGATTAAGCATCCTACTTAAATGTCAAGCCTAGTCGGATCATGATTACACTTTTTTAAATAACTTTTTTATTTAAGAAATGCTAGCTTTACTCTTTTTTTTTTGCAAAAAAAAAGTTTATTCCAACAGTTTTGTTTAACTTCCTATAAATTGCCTGTTCAAAGTCTTATTTCTTGACATTCACAAAGGAGTAGATGTTATTGGCAGCAATGTCTCCACAGAAAGCTCATACACTGTCATAGATGATACCCCATTAAAATGTAGAATAATACTTTCTCAATGCCTTTCACACCACAAAAAACCACCAAGAAAGACTGTGATCTGGCATTGTAAAGTTGCACCTAAAAATAATTTAAAATGTAGCCATCCATCCATACATAGTGATATGCATCTATATAGACATACATCACTACTAATTTGATTTTTATTGTTCCAATTGCTAGGAACAACTGCATTTTTTTCTCTTATCATGATCGTGACTACCTTGCTCACTTTGGGTTTGATCCAGTTCTCACTGAAGTCAAGGGGAATCTTTCTGTTGACATGAGTGGGAGCAGAATCAGAGCCAATATCTTGAAAAAACCAAAACACCCAACCAGAAGCCCCATCCTGTCCCAATTGAAGGGGAGAAGACAGCACCCATTCACTTTCAACAGGAGCAGGATCGGGCGCAAAAGAACAGGCTTGTTTTTAATTTGTTTCATTTTTTAGGTCCTTTCCCTCCCTCCCAAGTTACCCCTCCTTCCCTACTTCCCCCTCCTCTCTTTGATTTAATTTGCAATGATCTTCTTCATTTTTTAGGGCAGCAGCTGAATGGGCCACACTTAGAAAAAAAAAAGTATATATATATTAAAAAAAAAAAAAAAAAAAAAACGGGAACTGTTGGATTACACCTTTGACATATCAGCAAATATCAATCAAGCTGAAGACTTCAGACTTATTCTCTCTTTGATTGTTTAGACTGTAACATTTCTTCAAGAAAAGTATCACATCTGCTGACTTCGAAGGAACATGCGCTTGAAACAAACAAACAAACACATAAGTAAAATCCAGAACAGGAACCAGATCAACCAGGATTTCTGAAGAGACACTGATATCACCACAGCGGCTTTTCTTCAAACAGGAGATGCAAACCTGGATGCTGACAAAGGAGTGCCTGTTTGCCACCAAGGATGCAGTTACCATGTGTGACCCATGGTAGCAGTCACTGAGCATCTTTATCTGTCATTCCTTAGCTATATAGGGACCAAAGGACAAAACTTTTTACCGCAGACTTGTAGCTGTATGTAAAATATGGAAGTTCTTTCCTTTTCTCTGAGCTGTTCCTAAAACAGTTTTTGAGAGCGATTATAAGAAATATATAAAAATTAAAAAAAAAATGCTTAAATGCTTTTAAAACGGCAAGATAATAGTTCTTTGATACTTTGGGAGGTTATTTGGTTATACATTAATTAGAGTCTATGAAGCTTTCATATGGTTTTCTGTATAATACGTAAGGATTGCGCTGTTAAAGGCAGGTAAGATGGATATCTATGAAAAGCAAAAAAGGTAAATAAATAAATACATAAATAAATACATAAAAAGGCGTAGAGAAGAGAAAGGAAAGATGGTTGATATTAAAGTGGAAACTGAAAAAGGGTTTGTAAATGCTTCTAACTCTCCCCATTTAAAATCCTAATAGTTGTACAGAATTTAAAAAAAAGAAAGTTTAAAATACCTATATAATAGAAAAAATTAGACAACATAAAAAAAGAAAAAAGCAAAAAAAAAAATAATATTACATAGAAGTTAGCGTTAATGCTAAAAACAAAGATGTTGTAGAACTGTAATTTTTGTAGAGTTTAGATTGAGCATAAATTCCTACTCTGCCAATTGCTGTTGGATGCTATTATTTATCAAGGAGAAAAAGGAGATAAATGGCTACTTTGGCAGCTTTTTTAACTGCAAGCATTCCATTAAAAAAATAAACTTAACAAAACTCAATTCTGTAGACAATGCAAATGGGAAACAAAACAGCTGTCTTTTTATCAGATGTTAGTTCTAACTAACTTGAACAACAAAACACAGCTAAACGCTTCATGTCTTCATGATCTGCTGTCCGCAAAATTCCCATCATCCTATGCTTCAGTAGCTTCCATATTTGCTCTAGAAACCTTCAGGGCAAGGGGTTAGCCTAGAACCTTAATCTTAAAAAAAAAAAAAAAAAAAAAAAAACATAAAAACATAAAAAGCCAAAAAAAAAAAACCAAAAAAAAACCATAATAAGTATAACATAAAAAACAATCTCTTCGAAGAATTTCTGAAACTGTTTACAAGGAATTTTGAAAAACAAGGGGATGTTTAAAAATAAAAAAAAGATGCTGGCTCTGTTCTTCTGTAAATAAATTTGCATATTTTGTAGGACTTTTAATTGTAATGATAGAGAAAAACAAGGAAAACTATTTAATGAAAGCACGATATTTATCTTTGGTAAATGACTTTAGAGCAGTTAAAAAATAAGACATTGCTTTAAAAAAATCTGACTCAGAAAAAACAATGAATTATTTAAGAACACATATATTTTAAAATATATCATATTTATTGTAATTTATTTTAACAGTCTTAAAGCTTGATTTACATCATTCTCACACTTGTTTGCATTGACTGAGCAGTGTGACAATTGTTTCTGATTATTTAGTTTTACTCTGTTTTAATGCTTTTGTTTTTTTCTTGGTATTTTTATCTTGATCTTGAACTTCTTTCTTTTTTGTTGTTGTTGTTGTTTTATTTCATTTATTTTGTTTTGTTTAATTCCCTGCTGGGCCTGATCTTACAGTCCTTAGTCTGGCCAGACTCCCACTGGGTTGAAGTGAGTGTTTTGCCCGAGTAAGGACAGCCAGACTGAGCCCACAGCTAGGACATACAGATGTGTAACGCAGCTGCAGTTCCATACAACTGCTCTTTCACTCTCAATTCCCTAAAACTCCTTGTAATCTTCTGTAATTATTGAATGACGCTTTCCAGCTTAGCCCTAAATAAAGCACAGTTTAAAAAAAAATGCCGTGTTCTGTACTTCTTGATGGCTTTCCTTAATGTGTTTGCTTTGAGAACAAAATGAATCTATTTCAACTCTTTCATTAATATACATTGTTTGAGTATCAGAACAAATCCCTTTGTTATATAAAACATATCTCACTGGATTGAATTAATGACACTGTTTCATTTAATGTCTGCTTGATATTCCACTGTGGTTTACCTTAAACCTAGTAGGTTAGAAGATCAAATAATGGTACATACAAATTAGAGTCATTGTAGCTCCCATTTGAAGCCTGTTGTTTGATTTCACGCTCATGGTTTTTTCATGCTGATGAGTATAAAGGCCAAAGCTCAGGACATTGCTCCTTTTGCTGCTTTGGGACAACCTTGTGAAAATCAGCAGTCTCTGGGGATGAGGTTCAATTTCTTCTTGAGCATCCCTCACATCTAGTCTTTCAAATGATTTTTTTTTTTCCCCAAAATGGCAGAACGAGGTCAACTGAGCTAAGCATGGGGCTGAAATCAGGAGACTTTGCATTTTCTTCCTGATTCTCACCAGAGCCTCTGCATTTGGACAAGCTGCACTAGCTAAATCCATCTCTAAATGGGACTAATGGTGCTTGTCCACAATGTGAACTCTACAGATGGAAGGAGTTCTATTAGTAGAAACTCCTATTATTACTATTATGAGTTACTAATGTCTGTTCAGGGCTATAGAAATAAATGAAATGTAAATCAGGTGAAGAATACAAGGAGAGATTATGGTTAGTATTTTCTTTTTATCTGAAGGTAAAAGCAAACACAAAAGAGCACATATATCAACTTCCTCTCTGCCTTCACCACAGAAGATAGTCTGTAGAAGGTTGAGTGGGATAAACAAGTAAGAAGTGGCTCCAAATATTAAAGAGGTAGAAAAATGAGGACTAGGTCTCCAGGAGGGTGAAGCTGCAGAACTCATCCAGCTGCCTGCACCTGCATCCAGCCGCTATCCACAGAGGATATATCCTTCCTTCTAGGGCTTATCTCTTAGAGCAACCACTCATCCTCCAACATGGAGAAAACAAGGTGGGCTATGGAAGATCACCCAAGCCCCTTCTAATAGTTAAAAAAAAAAAAACAAAACACACACACACACACAACAAACAGGGGAGGCTTTATTTCTCACAGTGAGCTGTGGCACACCAAAGGTAACACTCAAATTGCCCATTTCCTTCCCCCAAGCACCCTGGGACCCTTCCTGCTCTCAGTTCGAGGCAGGAGCTACTTTTCTGCAGTGCAGTTGGCACTGTGAGTTACGTCCCAGTTTAGCTGTGAGGACACGGCCACAGTGTGGGTAGGTGGCTGCATCCCGGGGGCTCCAGCTAGCAACATCTCCAGCCACTGAGGCAAAACTGAGGGCTGCTGCTGGACGACCGTGAGGCAAGATTTCAGAGTCTTGTCTCATGTATGCTCAGTATACAGGGGATCAAATATCCAGTGCTGGAGAGCAGCCACCTCCTGAGGGGAGGTCAGCAATTACTAAAGCCATTTACATGGATCCAGTCCATGCACACTTGACTCCCTAGAGACACAGCTGGAGTACTGAAATGGGGAATCCAGCTACCATGAGCAGCAGAGACCATGGGTGAAACATGGAGGGACCATGCATGGGTCACAATCTTGTCCCAGTACACCCCCTGTGCCTTAGATTGCACAGGGCAAAATAGACTTCCAAGCCCACTCTCCAAAAAGGAGGCAGGCACCACAGCACAGCTCTGCCGGAGGTTAATTTACACTGGTATAGAGGGGAATAAAGCATGGCTGTGGTTATATTGATGCTGGTACCTGGCATTTACTTGCTGCATTCACCTCTGGTTGTGGTGGAGACATGCTAAAGTAGGATGGCCTGAAGCACAAATACAGGCATGGACTTACACTTGATTTAAACAGTCCAAACATACTGACCCTGCATGTCATCTGGAGGCTTTATGCTTTCCCCAGGGAAGTTTGTCCCTTTACACCATAGGTGCTGTAAAGCAAAATAGCTTTGTGGTATGGGCTTGTTTTAGCATGGGGCTGTATCAGCGGGGCTAGAAAGTAGCCAAAGAAAACCCTCAGCCTGAAAGAACAAAATGAAGACAGAAGCCAAGAGAACCTGAAGGACTGTAACTGCCTGCCTTTATTTTCCAGGATAGAGCAGCCCAAGGAACATGCTATTACAGAGGTTCAAAAGCCACTGGCTATTTCATGCTGACTCTTCTCTCTCATTTGTAGCTGCTGTATCACATTACGTGAAACTAAAGGTTTATTAAAGGTCAAACATCCATCTTTCGCCAAGGTGCTCCTCGGCACCAGTGTGATTACAACAGCCTGCAATCCCATCCCCACTGAATAGCTGGGGGCAACCTTCAGCACAAGTACAAGGCATGGTTCGTTGTCACTCTCTTCTAGAGTCCCATGAAGACACCTCAACCACTAATCACACTTCTGTGCCTCTAAGACAAGAGTAAATCCCTTTGTGGGGTCAAATTTCCACGCTAGCATTTCTTTACACAGCCACAGAGCTGCTCTTCCTCTGCACGCACAAGAGGAAACAATTCACCTCCTCACTGCATCTGCACTCCAGGCAAATGCCCGTAAGACAACACATTTGTTAAGATCATCTGGGCTTTAAATGAGTCTAGATGCTGCACTTTGTACATTCATGTAAGTAACACTGTATCATTTGGCCAGGATCCTGCTGACAACAGAACTCAGTTACCCAAACACCCACATTTGGTATGAATGGCAACAGTTTTCTAAGGACCTTTGTAAATATCCTCATGAAGCAAGGTGATGACTTTTCCACCTTGAATACCCTGATTCTCTTTCCAAAAGTGCATTTCCCCTTGTCCCTAGTACACCAGGGCAGTGACTGCTCCACTGGTCTAGGAGCTTGCCAAGTATCTGTGCTTGTGGCCATGGGAAGCCATTCGCCCATCACGAGATTTTCTCAAATGGGGAAACATGCGTCACTAGATGCTTCAGTGAGACGGGCAAATGCTGTCGAAGCACCTTGAGCAAATTTGTGCACAGCATGGCTAAGAGAAGGAAGCTTCTGATACTGTTGTTTGTGTGGGCTCCTAAGCAAATACACTTTGAGAATAGCTGGCATATCCTAACACTCCAGAGACAGTGAAATATTAGTAGGCTCCTATCTCAGGTTAGCCACCTGCACATCTGAAAGTGCTTTTTGGAATGGCACTGGCTTCCTATTCGCCCTGGAAAACACCCTTAATTCCAGTTTCAGCTCCATAACTTGTCTCTCAGCATGCTAAGCACTTGCAGCTGATCAAATACACGCAGAATAAAACTATTCGGAAGGTACCAAATCAGACCCCCAGGCTCTGTTTATTAATTGAATAAGGATACTCTGCTGTCTCTTTACACATTTGCAATCTAGACTAGACAGAGCTTTCTTAGTGGTCTCCCATCCCTAAATATGCCCACATTGCTGCTGAAGAACCAGTCTGTCATCTGCACTGGTAAACACAGCTGGTTCTGGTGGCAAGAAATGCCTTGGTAGCAAATGTCACCCACTGTGAAACTCACAAGCAGCTGTTTCCATCCTGAATCCTGATCTTCAACGTGGCAAGGACCGTGTCCAGCCAAGCACCAACTGAGGAAGGTGGTTCCTTGTGTGAATACATACAGGTAAGCATGTCCTTTCCCTGCAAACTGTGACTTCATGAAGCCCTATACATTTCAGCGTAGAACCATAAAATCATAGAACGCTTAAGGTTGGAAGGGACCTCTAGAGGTCATCTAGTGCAACCCCCCTGCACACGCAGGGTCACCTAGAGCACGTGGCACAGGACTGCGTCCAAGCAGGTTTTGAAGATCTCCGGAGAAGGAGACTCCACAACCTCTCTGGGCAGCCTGTTCCAGTGCTCTGTCACCCTCACTGTTAAGGAATTTTTCCTTAAGTTCCTGTGGAACTTTTGGTGCTTCAGTTTGTGGCCATTACCTCTAGTTCTGTTGGTGGCCACCACTGAAAAGAGGCCAGCACCATCCTCCTCATTGCCTCCCTTGAGGTACTTGTGTACACTGATCAGGTCCCCTCTCAGCCTTCTCTTCTCCAGGCTGAACAGGCCCAGCTCCCTCAGCCTCTCCTCATAGGGCAGATGTTCCAGGCCCCTGATCATCCTTGTAGCCCTGCGCTGGACTCTCTCCAGCAGCTCCACATCCCTCTTGTACTGTGGAGCCCAGAACTGGACACAATACTCCAGATGTGGCCTCACCAGGGCTGAGTAGAGGGGCAGGATCACCTCCCTCGACCTGCTGGGGACGCTCTTCTTAATGCACCCCAGGATCCCATTGGCCTTCTTGGCCACGAGGGCACACTGCTGCCTCATGGTCAACTTGTCGTCCACCATGACACCCAGGTCTTTCTCCGCAGAGCTGCTCTCCAGAAGGTCAGTCCCCAGCCTGTACTGGTGTCTGGGGACCCCAGGTGCAGGACCTTGCACTTGGCCTTGTTGAATTTCATGAGATTTTTCACTCTCCAGTTGTCCAGTCTGTCCAGGTCCCTCTGGATGGCAGCACAGCCCTCTGGGGTATCAGCTACTCCTCCCAGTTTGGTATCATCAGCAAACTTGCTGAGGGAGCACTCTGTGCTTTCATCCAGGTCATTGATGAATAAACTGAACAGGACTGGACCACCTTATTTAAATGAGATAGGGTAAATAGAGGCTCAGATCCTGCCTCTGTCTGGCTGAATGTCGGGATTTCACCCTTGAATTTCCCATGAAGTAGTCAGGGGAGTCACAACTCCACTCACTTGATCTACTTTGTCTAAAAGATGGAAATAGAAATGGAAACCAACAGCGAACAATTCCATAGCCTCACCTAAGAGATCGCAGCTTCTGTAAACATACCACGTTACAAAGAGCAAAAGACCTAGCCAGGAGAAAAGGACATAGACTGCCTCCCTGATATGCCTTAATCTGTTTCTTAGGGCACTCTTCTCAGAAACAAGTATTGCTGGGTTCAACCTATGCTTTCAGTTCTTGAAAAGGAAAGCTGTGACGGTGCAAATTTGTAGGCAGTTGACAAGGGGATGGGTGAACTCCCCTCAAGGGTAGCTACAGCATTATGTCCCCCAAATGGGAGCCTTTTCTTCTCTAGACTCTAACCTCTCCTCATCCTTTGAGGTGGATCAGGACCAAATTTGCTTGATTCCAAGAATCCCCTTTTTATGTGTTTTATGTGTTCCACATGCTGCAAAGAGAACTCAGTTGTCGAATGCATGCTGTGAATCCCATCAGACACCTAAGCACCCACAAATTAGGCACCCTGATTGTAATGTCTCCTTTGTGAGTCCCTCCACCAGAAGATAAGGGAGATGATTCAATTTCAGTGAACTAGAGAATAGGCTCCAAAACTGGAACGATTGTCAGAAGATACATTGTACAGGGATCCTCCTACCGACTCCTACAAGCAAAGATTATCTTCTTTCAGCTAGAACAAAGAGCTATTAGAGAGACAATGGGCCTAGCAGTATTGGCGAACTATCTGTCATAGAGTGTAAGACATTAGCAGTATCTTTACTAAACCAAGCCAACAGAAGCCCCAATCACTGCTAGCAGCATATAAGTGTATATGAAAACCATCAGCCTAATTTTTCCTCAATTTAACTCCTGTTGTCTGTTTCCCCATTGCTACTTCTTTAAGAATGGCATAGTACACTGGAGCATTGGAATTTCACAAAATAAGCATCCAACTAATGTTTTGCATCATATTTCATACAAGTGCACTCGAGTTGGCTCTGGGGAGCAGCCCAGCTTGGTTCAAGGGCAGGCAGCCAGCACAGGGATGACAAACAGAGAGGTATTTGTCTCTTTGGAGCCAGCACTCCCAACCCCAAGGAAAAGCCATCTAGAAGATTTGCATTTGCACACCACAGCCTGACTCCAAAGATGAAGGAGATCTCGGTAGCTGTGCGTAGAGCTCTGCGAGCTGATAAGCAGCAAGCAGCCAAGTGTAGGATACAAGAGGGAATGGGACAGGGAGAATGACAGGGCCCTGGGAAAAGCAATCTGGCCCTCTCTATGGGACGAGCTACTAGCCTTCTTTGCTCAAAGTGAGCACCCCATCCAGGAGATGGCTTGGTGAGTCATCCTGTTTTGATGAACAAGTTACATCCAGCAATTCTAGCCAAAAGAGGATAAAGAACCAGAGTGCTAGCTGGCTCTGCAGATTAAGATTTGCACTTTAAGCAGAAGTTCCCCTATATCTGGCCTATTTATACCCTCTCACTTTCCAGCTAAAAAGCCTGATCTTAAAGCTTTACTAAGTAAATATTTTCTCTGCTTCAGTATCAAGCTTTTGCAGTACTGGGAAAAAGTTGAGTTTGGCTGAAATACTGTACATTTAAGGTGTTTTATTTTTGTAGAGATAGAAAATCCAAGTAAAGCAGCACACTTGCTTGAAAGACTTAGAGCCCTGATGCAGTTTAATCAGAGACTAGAGAATTTTTCCGTCAGTACAGGGGATTATATCAGTTAATGTTGAATTTTAGAAACAGTTTTCATCCATCAAATAGAAATAAACACTCTCATAGCTAAGAAACATGTGCCACTGCTTAAGGCTAGGATAAGAGGGTGACTTTGGTCAGGTTAGACCTTGTTTTGCCTCTATACCAGATTGCTAGTGATATCTCCTTGCCTCCCATGGCTTTCAGAAGCCATTTCTTCTGAAAAATTTTGATGGTCCTAGATCAGACAGATAGATACATTTGAATCACAGCTCATTAGCCCATCTAGTGTTTCTGTTGCACTTTTAGCAAAGAAGTCAAGAAACGAGTGAGATCTCACTTCCCAGAGACTAGTCCAAGAGGTCTCGAATCCATGGATTTGCCTCGTCTGTTCCACGGGTGATGGACACACAATTATGGTCAAACAGTACATGTGGCTGAATCAGAAATCTCTAAACACTACCCCAATGCAGGCAGAAAACACTAAATCTCAGATAGGATGTCATAACTGTTCAATGCAATGGGGAATACAATAGATTAACTACAGTTTGGACTCACATTTGAAATAGCCCAAGAGCATGTGCTTGAGGTCAGGTTCTGCACAGGAAAGAGCAAGCACTAGTTACTGTGTACCTTTTCCCTGTGACAACGGTGGTGACTTGAGATTTGTTAAGTCACAAGCGGGCACAGAGGAAGACTGTGTAGGCTCACAGAGAGCAGACTTCAGGGTTCTCAGTCTGGCTTTTCTCATTGCCCGGAAACGTCACTTCAAAGACAATGAAAATATACCTCAGGTTCAATAAAACAAAATTGGAATACGTACCATAGGGGCAGGTACTGGTTGTTCTCACCTGATAGGAACAGAAATGATACGGAACAGGGACTTTGAGAACTTTAGCCATTTGACTGCATGAATAAACTGCACAAAGTGACTGATGTGAAGACTGAATAAGTGTGACAACGGCATGGATAACTGTGCATACAGAATAGATAACTAAGCTCTTATATGACCTGCCCTGGTCACTGTAAAGTTACACAATTTTCATGGTAACTAGAAATGCAAATTAAGGTTTCTGTTCCTCTATTTTTCCAGTGGCTAGTCCTTTGTAAAAGTCCTGGGCATTTGAAAGGGGGGGTTGTCAAAAGCATTCATCGGTGTCCTACTGCAGCAAAGTTAATGGGAATCTTTACAATTACGTTCATGAACACCTTACAAAAGTCAACAAGCAACTGCAATTTCTTTCCCAACATTAAGGTCCTTTAGCTCTGCGAACAGGTACTTCAGCGTGTCAAAAAAGCCAGAATATCCTGTCCTAACATGCCCATCTTTCTTTTACTCAAGAAAAGACACTCTTGATATGACACATTGTAATAGACAAGCAGCTACACGCTGCCATTCTTCTGTGCAAAATCTCCTTTAGCCCCTTTATCAGGCCTTGAGTCACTCCTTTGGCAATAAGATCAATGGAAACCTCTGCATTTTTCTTCCATCAGTTAAATTATTTATGAGCTTTGAAAATAATCCCACTTTGTCTTCTAACCCTAGTTTTGCATATATATATATGTCTTTTTGCATGTCGACCCCTGTGAATTCTTCAGCTAAAATATGCATTCATTAGAAAAACATTTCAGGGTATTTTTTTCTATCCGCTTTATCTCCTCGTTTGAATATGTTGTAAACTTGATTAATGTTGCCTTCTAATCTCTGTTTTTTCTAGAGAGAACACCTGGAGCTCCTTTAACCTGCCTCAAATAAAAAATAAAACCCAAAAGCCCAACAACCCAAGCTGCAATTTCACGCCTTCACATCCCTTTCCTCTCCCTGGCCATCCATTGCTCCTCTTATAAGAGGCAAGGCACATGGGCAAAACTTGTGGCAATGAATCTACAGAGCCATGAGTTTCTTCTAAAGCCCCTTTCCTTATGCTCCCTGTAACCTACTTAGTTTTTAGCCTCCCTCTGACTGGAATAGTTTGGAGAGATTTATGACAGCAATTCTTCTGGTTCCTTTCACAATGTGTTTTTCACTATTCTCATCTATCGCACTGCCAACATGCATCATTTATTTAATACCAGTCAGTAGCCATATTAAACCTTTAAACCTTTTTTTTTTTTTTGAGGACATTTCCTCCTGTACCTGGGGAAACTGTCTAGGTAAATAAAGTCTGAGCCAACACTCTTGGACCTGCCTTCTCTGCCTCCATCCAAAGCTTTCCATGGGCATCAATCATCCTTGAATTAGAATTCTTCTCATTTCAATTATGTTAATATTGCCATAATTTCATTCTCGTTAACAGCAATTGAGTTCCAGTCTCTGCAGATGGTGGTGCTGGACAGTTACCAAGCCACATGCCATCTTGAAAGGAGTGCATGGACCAATGCTTAGCCCATGGCAGCATCACTCCTCACTGCTTCTGCGTTGCATCACTTCACTTCACCCATTTGTGAATGACATATGCTTTTACCTCATATGGGCTTTGAGGCTCATAAGCGAAATTTTTTAAAGTATAAAGTTCATTGCCCAGTTATCTCATTCTTGTTAAAATACTAACTTGCCTATTTTGATAACTTTAGGTCAAAACTATAGAGGAAATATACTACTGGTTGCTGCAAATTGTATAAATCTGGGAGTATGTTGCTAGAATAGACACCTTCCTCTCAATTTTCTAAGCAGAGGAGGTATAGAACTCTCATCAGAGCAATGTTGATGGGAAAGGACTTCTATGGTTTCCTAGTCTCACCTCCTCCCCAAAGCTTGACAGTGGCCTTGTTGTTCTCATGAATTTAAAATACCAAAGTTTAAAGAGGTAGACCTGCACAACCACAACGGTACCTACACTATGGGACAGGCATGCAGTGCAGCCCTCACCATTGTCCAACCTGGTGGGTCTACCAGGGTTTACTGTATCTCCCTTCTGGACTTCTTTTTTTTCTAATGAAAACCAGTGCAGGTAGGGAGGATGCTGTAAAGAAGCACTTATGCAAAGTGTTGAAGCATACAGAGGGACAAGGACTCCAGAGCATATTATGCACTGTACCTGCCCCATAGGGTAGGTCCAGGTCCACCCAGTGAAGAAGGCTGCTTCAGGCAGGCACACTGGATAGCTTATTAGTGGCTGCCCTCTTCAGGCCAGTTCAGAGTTAACGTCTGTGAACTGAAGACACAAGGTGATAACATGTGCAACCTCAGTATTAGAGCTCATCACTGAGCTGCAACAAGGGTGACTCAAGGAACAGTCACCACCCTCTGGCTGACAAGCAGAGAAAGCTCCTACTTAGACCTGGCTACAGATCAAAAAGCAGTACCGTGTAGGCCAAACTGCACCAGTCCCGGAGGAAGGGTTTGACATTGCAACTAGAACTCTGAAGAATGATATTATATGGATTTAATGTCTTTTTAAGCTGGGTACAAATCTAATGCAACTGATGATAGAAATTATGAAGAACTATTGTAGCCTATGAGCTAGAGAACACGCTAAAACCTCTCCAGGAGACAATATCTGAGCAGCTTCTAATGCACTTACTGCCTCTTCCCACCCCATTTGACAGCTGACCTTCCTCATACACCAATAAGACATGTTCCACAGATGGTGGCTGTACCACAGTGGTAAACACGAAAAGATCTCTGTGACAACTCAAAAAGTCAACATTTTCACTTTCTCCTATGTTTAGAATACCCTAAATAAATCAGATGATTGTCTAGGAACCTCGCCAGATCCATCCCCTTCCAAGCATTTACTGTGTGCGAGGAAAGAATGGGCACTATAATTGGAAGGGTGAGAAGTGGTTTCTCTCAGAATTTGTGTTGCATTGGGTCTTCTACAGATACACTTAGGATACATTTTTAATCTACATCAAGGACTTTGATTTGCTTTAAGGATTTCATATATTTTATAAACTGAAAGAAATAATTCACATATTTAAATGATCTCAGATATCTCAATACTAGTGAATAAATAATCTTCTAGTACATAAAAATTGGAAGAGCTGTGGCATGAAGAGCAAAAGAAAATTGTGTTTGTCTCAAGTATAAAAGTGGAATGTGCCCAGATTCTGGGACAGCTAATTTAGTGGGAAATGAATTAGAACATGAAGTTCTGAAAGAGAGTCACCTTCTAAGGGTAAAAGGTCTTGAATTCTGCTTGCTGATCAGGACAACACCAGTATTTATGCTGATGGCCCATAAGGGCATTTCTGATTCCAATTTCATTTCCAGAAAACATTAATGTTGCCTCACAATATGTTATTTGAAACAGCGCACATCGCCAGAGGTTGAATAAGACGGTTTCTCCACATTCTGGTACAGAGTACCGACACTTCCTAAATTATGCTGTTAAATACTGTAGTATGGCTATAAAATACAATGAAGGTCCATGGAAAGATGCCAGCCCTTTTCTGAGAAAGAGAAAGCACTTTTTGGAACCCTGCCTGTGGCCCGTAATTTTCACTTCCTCCTACTACAGTGTGAAGTGACATGAAAGGACTTGTAAAGTCAAGTCCAAGAGGCTGGTGGAGATTTGAAGGAGTAAAACTAAAAGTAGATTGTCGACAGCAGCATTTGACCTACTTGAACTTTATGGGGAAGAAAGGGAGGTAAAAAACTTCCCACATATTTTCCCCTGTAGGCCTCAATAAGGAAAAAAAGAAAGCTAGTCAACAAAACATTTATTTTTTAGCCTGGGTAAGACCAAAACATTCAAACTATAGAAACCTTAAAATGCCACACACTGTTGATTCACAAGCAGCAGAACTTTCCACAGAAGTTGCAACTAGAAGGATATTTCAGTATTTTATAGGAAGTAATGTGCAGCTAAGGAAAGGGCCAGCAGGAGAGAAGGGGAAGTACAGCTGGCCCAAACCAAGGCTCTCATCAGGTACTGTGGTGATTCACATGGACTCTGTGATGAAATGACCCCCAAAATGAAGTAAGGAAATAGTTTTCTTATGACTAATAACCCATGAGGGGAAAGATGGAGAAGAAGACAAAACTGATCTTGCTTTGTGGAGAATATTTCGGCAGGGAAGTCATGCCCATGTCCAGTGGCCAAAACCTGGCTTGTCTCACTGTAGAGGTACCCAAAGCCCTTCAGTGCAGGCAGTGCATGAACACAGAGCAGAGGATGCTACCTGATCCACAAAGGTTACAGTCTAACTGAGGAATGAAAAAAACCATCAGACATGAACTAATCAGAGGAACAAAGGAAAACCATATGACACTGCTTGTCAAACAACAGCTGCAATACACTGGCCACCTGCTTCCTGCCAAGTTTCTACAGGGGAAAGTTAATTTATTAGAGGAAAGATGAATCAGAAGAATACAATTATGAGATGGAGATAGCTAAGCAAAATTCCTTGGGTCTTGTCTTCCTAGCTTTATACATTATATTTATATATTTATGAATTATTGTATCTAAAAAAATACACAGAAATCCAGCATGCAGTCAGTCTTCAGAAACGGAACAACCATTCAGCTTAAATGTGCCTTCCTAGTTATCTAGGTTACAACTTCCTTGCAGATGGTCAAAATTGGAGAGCAGTAGAATTTTCTTAGTGACGATGTTCAAACAGAGGAGACATCAGACTTACCCAAGAAGCAGCAAAATGCCTTACCTTCATTTGTAGAGTCTGCAGTTGACCCCTGAAATCCACTGTCTCTGGAGCCACAGGTCTCATTTTCAAATATATTAGAAATTCAGAATATACTTAGTGGCTGCAGAAACACTTCACAAATATATTGGGCATAATGCGGTGAGTAAAGCTCAGAGCCACCTTATTCCAACGACTCGATTTTTTAAAACTCTGCCTAGTCCAAGAAAATGTGGACAGTGATTGCCAGAGCTACTACTTAGGAAAAGGATTTGAAAGGAGTTATTAAGGTTACTGATACACATTAGTCTAGAGAACTCATTCCTAGTCTCTCCTGCCATTACAAAAATGGAGAGTCGTGCTAGAAGGTGCTTTGCCTTTAGTACCAGGATCCTTGGCATATTCACAAAACACACATCCACCATTCTGGGGAGCACCACCATCTTTCTAAAATGGGTGGACCAGAAATGCATGAAATGACATTAAAGAAGGTTTTAAGTCCTGTAGCCCAAAATAAAGGTTATGTCAAGTAAAATCAACCATGTTAGCAGCATAGGCAGCACTTTCCTTGCCTCACTTTAGCTTTTCCTTCATCCCTATTGCACCCATGCAGCAAAATTCTTGCAGATTTATTTGTATTTGTCTACTTGTCCTCACTGTGCCTGTAGACCCGGTCTACTGAGCAGCCAAAGCCAAAGCCATTCACCCCCTTTTCTACAGAAAAATAGCTCAGAAATTTTTCATCTAGAGAAATATTTATTGCATATTGTACAGTTCACTGAACTGGCAATATTTCTGTTTCAACTAGCTTCTACCAAAAGAATGACAGAATTGTAGTGGGAAGACGCCTGGATCCCCAGCAGTATCAAAAACTAGGACTTTGTTTACAAAATCTTTAATTGATTGGGAGCTTCTTCTAGTGAATGATTTGGACCTAGGGACACACAGGTCTCCCAAGGTCTACCTCACAACACCAGAAGTCAACACCCTTGACTTAGGGCCAATCTATCAGGGAAAGCACTATGAGGGCTCTCATCCCAACATTAGCACCACCTGATAGGATGCACATTGTACAGGAATAATCACACAGCCATAGACTGCCCTCTTATACTCATATCCAAGTTTGACTCCCAAATTCTGCAAGTCTGGTGTCCTGGAAGCCTAGGATCACAAATCTCTCCTCTCCAACACAACAAACACTCACTGCCATCTGACATGCTGACCAAAGCACTTATCTGAGCCAGGAGTGTCACACTGAGTCCAGAGGATTCTGGCTACCGTAGATGGATCCACAGATGGATAGTTAGCATTCAGAAAGGGAGAACCACTCACCTTGCTGACGTGTGAGTAATTGGCAGTGCAGCTGATCACAGCACCTTAAGTGCGGATAGAGAAAGCCATCAGGAGAGAAACAAGCTATGCAAGAAGGGCCCTTTTAGCTTTTCAAAGAAACACAGTCTGTGTTTTTTTCCCTTTTCTTAGGTTCCATCACTTCACTTTTGACTCTTACAAGTAGCACTTGGAGAGCAAAAGAACTGGGGGAGAGGTGTGAGAAAGCACTCAGGCTGAGCCATACAAAAGGAAGATGATTTGGAAGTGATTTGAGGCACTGACAGACGAGCTCTGCAAAAGTTGCCACAGTTTCTTCAGGTCTTACCACGCATGCCTGCACGCTCAGCCCCCTGCCACATGCTCCTTCCCACAGCAGGGGCACTGGAGGAAAGCGTGTCCAGCAAGCTCACAGACCTAGGTTTTAGCCAGATCACTTATCAAGGTGAATTGTTACGACAATCAGCTGCCAGAAACAGGCACAGGTTTCCCTCTCTGCCACAAGAATGAAGGTCTCCAGCCAAGGGCTGGTAATAAAAAGCTGGGGATAAATGTTGCCTACTCCATGAGCAGCTGTTGGACCATGACAGCAAGGGCAAGGAAGGATTTAGTGAACAGCTACTACCTTCCTGACAGACTGCATCACATGTACTCCATCTCCTAGCACAGCCACCTGCAGATTGCTCTTGGTCTGAGGTTCCATTTGTTGTAGGGTGTCATTCATTTCTCTACCTCATACTTCCCAACTGAAAATTTTCCTTTCTGCACAAATTCCTTTCCTCCACTTCTTTCTCCCATTATAAATATATGAGTATGTGTCTTACTTCTTATGTGATCTCTCATAACTGCCAAAAAAAAAAAATCCTCTTAACACAAATTCTTTTGGCTCAGGTTTCTTGACAAATACGCACTAATTTTTCTTTATCCCTCACACCTCTCATCTTTCCCCAAACTCTCAGTAAGAGGTTCTGCAGCCTCTCAGATCTCAATTTCTCTCCAAGAAGGCACCTAAGGATAAGCCACTGTGCTGTAGCCACGGCTGGGGAACAATTTATTTGCCCATGAAGAATGAATAGGACAGAGAGCATGGGTCTGCCCCTAGGCACTGCAGCATATTCTGTCTTTGCAAGTATTCTTGTTTCCTCCATTGCATGCATCCCTCCAGGCACAGTCACAGTGGGAATGATCCCATCCAGATTTCTTTTTCAGCAGGTAGGTGCTTAAATGTGACAATGAGGTCTACACTCCCGTTTCAGTCAATGGAGCTTACCTGCCTTGTCCAACAACACACACATGGAACCTGTGACAAACAGCAGAACTGAGCTCCAGACCTTCACTGAGCACTGCAGCCATGAGACCATTCCTTTCTTCTCATCCTGGCTCTAAGATGAGATGAAACACAGGAATGCCCAGTTGAACCGATCTGCCCCAGCTTGGCCTTTTCACTGTAGGGGCATCCAACTCCTTCCTTCGATGTGCTCCCAAAGAGGATAAGAGACCTTCTGCTTTCCTGCTACTCACAGACCACAGAAATGGCACCAAAGCTGAGCAGAGGAGGAACAACTATCACACAAAGCACACCACGGAGGGAAAGGGGCTCCTTCTCCCTGGGATTAGGAGGTTAACAGGCTTGCTCTGAGGCAGAATGCAACCAGCCACCAGTTTTAACAGCCCTAGGCTAATGCCACTGAAATTCACACTCAGTGACCCTAGGGATGGAAGGGTTCTGCTAGGACCCACCTGGGGATAAACTCTGGGCACCTAATGAAGGAAATACTTAAATTTCCAGTCCAGTCATTACAGGTAGGGACAGACATTTTTCAAGGCTGCAGAGGGACTTCTGTCACTTAAGTTGGCAGACAGTATCTTCCTGTAAAAAGTCTTAAAAAAACACCCTCAAATGTCTAGACATCATTACCTCCTTCTGTAAAACAGCTTCTCCAGCTACCTAAAACACAGATGCAAGCCTGGTGCCTAAGTTAAGCAAGCCTGATCATACTTAGCTTTTGTGTTTTATCTTCACCAGAAGCGCCAGTTAGTGTGAAATAAATATATGGGGCAGCAGAGCACAGCAGCTGAGCTAAAGCACATAGATCATGGAGTTAAATATTCTACTGTGGTCTAAAAGTGAGTGCACACAGTTTCAGCCCACGTGTTGCCTGAAGTTATGAGCACACGAGAAAAGGGGATTTATAATAAGAATGGCAATTCAGCCTCAATTATAATGTGTGACTGTCTGCACACTATAAACTGGAGGTTTAATAACGAGGCAAGTATGTTGACGGAGAGAATTTCATTGTATCTGTTTCACAGCCTGAAATTCTTACTAAATTCATCAGATCACTTGAGTTCTACTGACAACTGTAGCAGTATAACTAATTTTAAAGGGGTTTATTGTACATTAAGACTGCAACAAAAGATACAGGCTGAGAAAACCTCACAGCAAAAGAGGACTCCAGATTGAGGACTATAATGTATATAAGATTTGAAAGAAGTAAGTGCTAAAAGATGTAGACAGCAGTTTTTCAGGGTCCTTAACCTTGATGAATAAATGAATATTATCCTTTAAAAAATTGCAGTGTTTCTTTCAAGTGATTTCCAGCATGTTAATGATCAAGAGAAGCTGAGAAAATTACTGGGAAAGGAGATGACTTTCCTCAATATGCTCTTACCAGAGAGACTATGAGACAGACTCAAATTGTAAGCAAATAATATGCATTGCAAAATATGATAGAGAAATGGAAGAGACTCTTTAGCTGTCCATAGTGCATTTAAAGGTTTGCTGACTGTAGGACTTTGTGATGTTGCCAAAATCAAAGATTTAATGGAGACATGGAGCCTCCCATTCCTTCCCTATCCTGGTACTTCGACTGCTTCTTCTCTATCTGCTAATCTTTCTACCCCAAACCAAAAGAGAATAGGACCCCAACTGAAAGAGAACAAAGAGAATAACTAGAAGGCTTTTATCAACTACCCTAGACAGCCTGCTGACCATGTACAAATGTCTTCACCAGCTAATACTGAATGCAGTATGGGCCTTAATTCCCCATGGTCCTCATTTCTACCAAGAAGGCCTCCTAGATTCTGTCACAATGTGAATAATTCACTATTAAAAAGCCCAAAAGTTCACCCCTCCACATGGTCCACAAAGGAGGCATCTTTCCCACCTCGTACAAGAGGGTAGATAGGGCATTCTGTGTTGGGGCATGTCCTTGGCCCAAGAGTCACAGAGGTTTAAATGAAGATGTAGATGAGACTGGAAGACTCAGGCATTGACTTGATTTTTTGAAAACATGGGTGCTCCCCAACTTTACAAGCTGCCATAGGAAACAAACAAGAAAGGGGTATTGAAAACCCAAATTTTGAAAGCATCATCCCCAAATAGCTCTAGACCGGAAAGGTTTTCACCTCTTACCAACTGGCAGTCGCTACAAGCAATGTTCCTGTCTCTCCCTCTGTCTTTGAACTCCCATAGCACTCACACACCCCTTTGCTCTCCTGGCCCCACCAACCTTTAGCTAATAACATAGCTGATTAGGTCTTTCATCATTTTTATTGTTAGCCACCTGCAGATTAATAAAATAGGGCTCTGACTGTTTCTGGCCGACCACGTTCCCTAATTTATCACAAAGTCTTCGCCCGAAATACTTCTGTGTGACACGTGGGCAGAGTCACAGTCCCTCCCAGCCAAGCATGTCCATGAAAAACTGCAGCACAACGGTCCATGGTGATATAACCTGCATTCTCACCACGCAGAGGAGAAGTTAACACTCCGCAACCAAGCTGCTAAAGTAAAATTACCACAGACTGGTACCAAAGGCACAGAGATGGAAAAATGGGGAGTTAACTCCAGCTCACTGGAGCACACTGCTTCATACCTGCAATGTCTCTTAATACAACGGAATCTGCTTTTAAAGCATTCCAAATTTTCTCTTTAAAGACAGTAATTACAAGGGTGACTTCACATGGCCTCAGGGACTATCCTGCAAGAATTGGAAGACTTGATTCCTTAAAAGTCAAGAAGCTGGAGGAATCAAGAAACCAGCAATGGAATTTTTTGACTTTTTCTTTTCTTTTTTATCCCCCCCCCTTTTTTTTTAATCTCTCCTTTTCAGGATACTAGTTTAAAAACAGAAGAAGTGCAAAAATCAAAATTTTTCAATGCAAAGCAGATTTTGAGCCCATAAATTCAAAAACAATCCCCCCAAATCACACAGAGCTGTACTGAACTAGAGGTATTATTCATTTATTTTGAGCATAGGACACAAACTGGACAAAGAAAGGTTTGTCATTTTATCTTTGTTGTCCGCCTTTGTTTTATCTTTTGCGGAGGGAGCAGCCAAGACTTAAAGAAAGAAAAGAAATGAAGAACTATAATTTGGACATCACTTTTTGTAGGATTTTTCATGTTTTAAATGAACAACAGAAGTAATTCCAGTTGCCACAGGGCTTCAAAATATCAACAGAGGAAAAAAAAAAAGGCACCTTTTATTAAAGAGAAAATAGAAAATTCTACAAAACTGATAAGGTTTTATATTAAAAATTCGATTTAATGAGAAAGGTCCATTCTTTGCTGAAAAACATTTTCAGGGGATACATTTCAATCAATCAGGACCGTTAGCTGTTACCTACCTTTCAATTACTGACTGCTGTCCTAACCCACATCCCCAGTGCTAGGTGCTCTTTGAATATGCAATAGGCAATCTTTGGTTTACAGATCTAGGAATTCATTTGGGGAACAACTGAGTGCAACAAGTAATGTGGGGATGAGGCTGGATGGAGACAACTTTGATGATGTCTGGGACAGTCTTCAGCAGGATCTTAAGAGGCTGAAACAAGAAGACGTCTGTGCAGCAAGTAAAAGACCCTGGAGTCATGGCAGGGAAGTCAATGGGGCTTGCAGGAACCTGGACAGACAGGGGAGACATGAGCTGCTTCCTCTTCCTTGACCCACGTCCAGTTGACGTGCACTGCTTCCTAGCATCCTTATTCCCAGAAATGCAAAGCCATGGAAAACTGCCATGGTTGCTGGCCTCATTTGGAAAAAGTGTGTGTATCTCTGCAGGAGCTGAGTACTAGCCACAAAAAGCAGAGATGTTCTAGTCCTTCCAGGGAAAAATGTTTTCCCTTTTTCTCTAATATGCAAAATATTGTCCTCACTTGAATCAGTTTTTAACCCAGTTACACGTTCTCCTTCTCCCTTTCACTTGTCTTTATTACTATGACGCTCCTCATTTTCACCTGAACTAGCCAAAATAAGTTTTTCTTTGGCTACAGCCAAAATTGTTTCCCATCAGTTCATTACTCAAGGCTAATTTCCTTTTGTGGGGTGTATGTGTCTTATAATTAGCCATCAGCAGGAGGAGACTTGTAAGATATTTGTAAGAATTGGTAGTCAGTTAGAGGAGACTTTCCTCCACACAAATGCCTATCTCTACAAAACAAGCAGGAACTTACCACCTCTGAGATTTCTTTCTCCTAAAAATTTTTCCAAGGCAGATACAAACATTAAAATGAAAAGGGCACCAGATAGACATCCATTACGCAATCATATTAACCCTTCCAGACTTAGGAAGCCAGACTTTGACAAGGGACATGCCTGTCCCTTCATCTCCTTGATGACCACCACCTCCAGAGTTAGGCTCCATGGCACACATAATCTTACATCCTCCAGCAGCTTTGCCTCTTCCTCCTTTCCCCTTTGCCTCTAAAAGCAAAACAAAACAGCCACAAAAATCAACTGAGACAGAAAACAGGGGATAGAAGGATCATCAGTATCAGGAATTTTCTGGAGGAGAGATCTATAGGAGCAAGTCCCCCAGGAACAAGTGATGTTCTGCCCAACAAAGACCAAAGGAAACCCTGCCGAATGCAGCCCACAACGAACCAAATACAGCTCCTTTAGCTTCCCACAGCCAGAGAGGGCCTGGTTCTAATTTGAAGCCCAGCTCTGCAGTGACAGATGCTGCCTGGAACTGAAGGAGAAATGATGATGCAGGGCCGTTTCCTCCGAGACTCTGTTCTGTCACCATGGAGGCATACAGCGCGCTCTCAACAAGTTTATCTGCAAAGTAACATGAAAATTCCTCACAGCAGGAGAGATTTGACGGGACGTGCCTAGAACAGCTTTATAAAAAGGTTTCTTCAAATGCTTCCAAATCCCATGCATCTTTTTCCTGCTTTATCATTCTTTTCAACATCCTTCTTTCTCTCCCTTTTTCTTTTTTAACGCCTCCACAAGGCACGTTTATCAACATCAAAGCACATTCTCAAACACTCAGTTTTTTCCTCTGTATCTTTTTCTGCAGAGTCCAAGCAAGCGCTACTCTCCACACCCAGAGACTTTAATAAGTGCAAAACTTGTCTTTGTGCATGAAGTCTCCTTCAAAGCCTGGACAGTATCAATATCCTAATGTAGGGACCAATATCCTTCATAACAAGGTGAATTCTGTCCAAGAGAGACAACGCATCTGTTTCAAATAATCCTCAATTGTACCATAAGTTAGATTTTGGTGACTGCCACCTGAGTGCATTTCACTTCCCTCCCCAACCAGACCCACATGTCAGATGTCTTCGGTAGGCTGCATTTAAGATGCTCAGCCCAAAACAAACCAGTGCTTTCACTCTGAGCTGCTGTCACCAGTAAGATGCTTAAGGCTTGGTCCCACAACAGCCATACTGCCCTGTAAGCATCCTGAGCTCGTGTAACCTGCAGGTCCCCTCTGTCCTCATAGTAAGTTATGTTCAAGTCCAAGTACTTAGCCTGGCATAGCACTCCCAGCCCACTCACATACCAGGGCACGACTGAGTGTGTGCTCAACTCACGGGTGTATCAACAAGGGGATACAACTCTGTGTTTCCTTCCCACAGGGTCGCCAATCATTTCCATAGGTGAAAGTTATCAGGGCACACATTTACATGGTGCTGACGGGGAGGCAAACTGGCGCTCAAATATAGAGTTAAATCTATCCTCTTGTTACTAGCTATTTACTAGTTAAATCTATCCTGTCTTCCTCTCCCTGTCGTCTCCCATTTTAAGAAAAGAGCTCAGTCAGGCTCCATCAAGCTATACAAATATGAGTGTTTTTATGTGTAGAGGTAGGAAGCCTTCACGAGCCCAGTGCTGATGGGTAACTATATTCCAGAGAAAACTGCTTCATACAGGCCTGATTTTCCTGGTGTGCTGACAGCTCTAAAAGCATTAAGGCAATACCTACAGGATCATTTCATTATTTTTAAAATCCAAACCTGGAACCTGACTGCATGCCAAGAGTGCCCTGATTTCCAAACCTTTCTCTTTGCTGCTTACAGCTCATAGTGATATTGGCTTTGCCCCATTGAATCATTGTTCCAGGTAAACAACCTTTATCGCCCTGCCATCCTAATCTAGAGGAGCCTTAAATGTCCTTTCTGTAGCACTGGCACTGCTCTGGAAATAGTCTGGACATAGGAACAACCTCTACACAGCTCTTCTTAGTCTTTTAGCAAATTCCCATCTGGATCCAAACTCCTTATCCTCAGCCCACCTAATGAGAAGGGCTTAATATGACTCTTAATTGTATCAAAGAGTAATTATCCAGAACAATTGCTATGGAAAGGATGGAAAATAGGCTAAGGGATGGATGTTTTAGTATAATGTATATTCACTCTATCTCGGTGTTAAGGAATGTTCATGTGTTGGGGTGGTGATGGGAGGGGAGAAGGTGAAAGGGGAGTTGGAATTGTGAAGTTTGAAGGTGAAAAAAGTCTTTATAAGTGGATTAGTGGAGTCCTGGGGCCTTCAAAAATAGTTAAAATTCCTTTTTTTGAGTAATGGAGAAGTAGTTTGCATTGATCTTAAGAATTTGCTTATAGTTTTCCCTGGAGTTCAATGTACTGGGGAGTGCAAAGCTGACACAGCTCAAAAGTTTTATGAACCTCAGGTAACAGCGTGAAAGGAAATTTTAATAAATATTACATTTATTTAAATTTAATTTTTTTCCTTGTTAATAATAAAAGCCAACCTTGGTCTTCTGGGCTTTTCTCATATGCCTGCTTAATACAGCAGCCAAATCGTGGAATTATTTATATTTTAACTTCGTTTTCAGTAAATCGTCAATCATTCACCTTTCAAAAGCATTAAATTCAGAGACGAACAGCAGGGGAGAGGGAGACGGAAAAATAAATATTGACTTTCAGGGGTTTGTTTTTTGTTTTTTTTTAACGGGGATTCAGAAATAGAAACTGTTGTGGGTGATGAGTAAAAGCTCAGAAAAAGGGAAAGACATTTGTACCTATAGATTTCTTCCCATCATAGATCTGCAGCTCGATTTCTGCTTCATTTGCAGGAAGCCACAGCAGACCAATAGGTAGTGGCCCTTGTTGGCTTATGGAGGCACTCGGGTGAAAATCTAGAGCCTTGCCATCATTGGGTGAATGATCTGGGTATTTCTTATGGAGCAGACCTGCTACTAAGCACGGATACTGGTATTGTAAGCACTGGCTGAAGCCCTCAGGAAAACCTAGGCACAACAAGCATAAAAAGACTGGGAAATACATCAAGATATCCATGTACTACTGATCCTTTTGCTATGGGATGACCCTCAAAATGACGAACCCTTAAGTTCCTCTGCCTTGAAGTCAGTGAGGAACCCCTGATGCTGGTCTCTCCTGTTTCCTGGGACAGAAGGACCTGCAATGAGACAGAAGTCTTTTTAGTTCTCTCTGAAGGCCTGTGTAATATTCAGAAGAATCCTACAGAATCCTTCGGAAGAATCTTTGTAGGATTCCTGCCTTCCTGAAAAAAATAAGAATAAAAAGGCACCTCTTAAATCCCCAGATAATCACCTGTCTCCTGACCAAACTCCCCCATTTCCTTTGACCTGCCCTACCCTTCTGACCTACCCAAAATCCTAGTCCTCGCAGGCTAACGTGAAGCAAAAGAGGGGGTCACAGCCTGTCAGCCATGTGGAAAGAAGGTAAAAGGGACATGTTTCTATGCTTATGACCACTTCAGAGAGCATTCTAGTAAGAGCTAGAGACTACAGCAAGAAGAGACCAGCCTGTGGCTTTGGATATCACAGGTTACACTCGCTGTGAATCATCTGATGAGCTGGGTTCAACTAACAGTGAAGAGTTTTCATTCAAAGACATCAGGAGATAAAGTCTCTACCAATATCCTTGACAGTTTGTTTACAGAGATTATAACTAACAAAATGGATGCTGGATTCCTGTTCACAACTATTTGTGTTCTGTTTACAGGTTGTGCTTTGCTGCCTTTCCTTTTAATCTGAAAGACACTTTTTCTAGCAGGCGCATAGACACAGCAAGTCATCACTTGAGCTTGCTGATGAACTGAACAAATTGCTCTCTTGGAAGCATTTTGCCCCCACTTGTGGGGGCTTCTGCATCCTCTCCGATTTCTCACTTTCCCTACTGAAATACATATCCCAGAAGTGGACATATATAGAGCTAGAACTAGTCCTAATCTTCCACCGATCTCCTTCAGAATGGCATTAGTTGGTCACTAAACCATCATAAAGCTTCAGGTCCTGATGAAGGTGATCCTAATGAGGCAAGATTCTTTCTTTAGGATCTCACAATACTCTCTGGAATCACTGCCTTCCAACAGACCTCCCTCACTCCATAGCTTTGACCTGCATTCCTGATCCCTATTCTTTCTCCCAATTCAATCCTGTGAAAATATATGCTTTACGTGCTGGGGTTACTGGTGAACCCAGAGTCCTTTGAACACATTCTCAAGCACTCTTCCAAATTTTAGCAGGCTGTGCTGTTTTTATTTATTTCCAGACCATTGATGGAAATATTACATCGTGCATCCAGGCTGGATTGCCGTCTCAGTAACACCACAAAATGGTGCACATTAAACACAATTCCTGCTCATATTTTTTTCCAAGATCTGATACCTACTCAGTTTTTAATCTATTGAATATTATCACATTAAAAAAAACCCTAAGATTTCCAGTCCATATAATCTCTCTATATCCTTTTTCTATCTATTTAGTAGTAACAGATGCCTAAGAAATGGCTACGTGAACAACTACACATCCTGCTCAGCCCCTGCATTCTCCCAATTTCGGATGCTCTGAAAGCAGCCTGAGGCAGCCACCACATACAAAATATTGTGTCCTACAACCAGCAGTGGACCTGAAATACTCCACTACTTTTTTTAACCTGTTTGCACTTCAGGAGTTCATCGTGATGAGGAATTCCTTAATCGAACTGTATGTCCTGAGGAAAAGTACTTTCTAGTGTTTGCTTTCAACTTATCCTATCATTTCCCTGGATGTTCTCTCCAATTTGGGTATGGGAAATAGTGAACCATTGTGCCTCCACCATCTAATCTCCACCTCCTAAGATTTCATAGACCTCCATTCAGATCACCTTGCTGTAGATTTGTCTATCACCTCTTCATAAATTTGTTCTCAGGGAAAACCTTCTATCCTTCCCGTTGCTTTCACAGATTTGACATTAAATCTCTGTGACAGGGTCTCGTCCTTTGCAGCCAGGACTGTCGCCTCACCCAACTACCTCTCCAGCTCTAGCTGGTTTGAAACCACATCACTCTGGGTTGCATCTAGTTGGGACAACATGCTTCTTATGGAAGCCAGAGAAGCAACTTCTCTGGTTAACAGGAAAACAAGCGTTGGAGCTGTTACAAGTTCCTGCCCTTTGCAGAAAAGCATTCTCCTTCCCTGCTGCCCTCCCCAGGCAGGCATGTGGCAGCTCACCAAGTGAAAAGCAAGCAAAAGGGGAAACAAAAGTTAAACAGAGGTTAAAAGAATGGAGAAGAAAAACAGATGACCCCCTGGAGTCTGGGGCTGAGCAGCATGAACAGTAGGAGCCCCTGGAATCCAGCTCATCCATCCGCACTGCCCTTGTTGCCTTCCAGTTCCCAGGAGGGGGCCTAATAAATTTTACAAAAGAGCAAACAGCTGAAAAATGCTCGTATTTAAAAATATATTGAGAGAATTTGCATGTTGTTCCCTTTTGTGTGGGGATGGCATTTATACGCCCAGCGTTTCAGCAGCACCACATCTCAGAGCACTTTACATAGCAATTAATTACACACTGGTAGTGGAGTGACTGTCTACAGGCAACCTCATCAGCCATTATCCACTCAGCAACATCCAGCGTACAGCTGTGAACATTTGCATTAGCAGAAAGTCGTCTCGGCTGCCATTAGCAGGGTGCGGCAATGTCAGGGAGGATGTCAGGGGTTGGTTCACCCCTCACTCCTTCCCAAAAAGCCTTTAACAGCTGCCGTCATAGCCTTCACAGCCAAACTTGTAACCCTTCCCTCATTCCACCCCAGCACTGGTCCGGGGACGTGTGTCATCGGCTTGGAGAAGTCCACAGTCCACACAGTCTGTGTCTTATGCTGCTTATGGTGATGTCCTGTCTTGGGGCAATGGAATAGGAGGCACAGGTTTCTTAAAGGGGAGACTTCTGTAAAAGCACATAAAGGATGCAAACGCTCAGTCTGCACAGAGGATAACTTTATGGTGTAAATTCTGTTTGTACTGTTTCATGTCATGGCTGTTTCATGGCTATCATCAGCCACGCTACAGCTCCTGTTCTCCAGGAATAGTTTCTGCCCTCAATGGAGGCATAAATCTGCACCACACACCTGAAGGGCCAATTTATGGCAACACTTGTGGTCTGGATGCCACTGTGAAATATTCTGCAAAGGCAGATAATTTCTAGAATATCTTCTTGTCTCTGTTACGTCCACACCAGGACAAAACCATCTATGTGAGTCAGGACAGAGGAAGCAAGTTAGTGATGATCAAGAAGAAGAATGCCAGGAGTGCAGTAATCTTTAGATAGGACTTAAGGACTTGAGACCAATGAGCAGTTGTCACAAAGGACCACAAGGTCTTGCTAGAGCTACAACATAAGCACACAGACTACATTTTTACCCACACAATGAACAGTTCCAATAGTGTCCTTGGAAACTAGAATTAGATGTACATTGTACAGAGTTGTTAGATACTACCTGCCATCTTTTTTTTTTTTTTTACCCCACAATCAATTTCCCAAATGCTACCTAGAGGCAGCCTGGGAATTAGCACAGGCTAGTGCTTGTTCTCGGTGGGCAATTTGGATGCAACCTCCCTGCTTTGGAGGGTGGAATGGTACAGATGCAGGGTATCCTATGCCAGCTGGACTCTGCACAAGAGAGCAGGCCCAGCCACAGTTAATTTACAGGTATGGACACAGCCTCAGAATCCTGGACAGCATCCAGCCAATGACTGCAACCCTCTCCTTTCAATTTCACTGACCCAAAATGCAAAACGAAGGCACAATGCTTCTAATCTTTAATTGCTGCTGTGTATCATTGAACCGTTGCTGTCTTTTGATTCTGGATAAGGTAATCTTTGAATTTCAGCAAGTTAAGGACTGAATGAAATATCCAAGGCTCTTTGGAGGGCCACATAACATAGGATTGCAGCACAAACTACAAGGATTTCTTTTCTTTCTGTCTTGTTTCTATTTCATGTGTCCTAAAATATTCAACATAATATTTCCTGTGTGAAAGACTGGCATGCCCTTCTTGCTAAGCCCACCAGTCTGGCTCTCGTCAGCAGGAGAGCTCTGGGAACCAGTAAAGATTAGAATCTCTATCATCATTTCACAGATAACAAATCTTATCCGTGTGGGAGATAAAAGTGCGTAGATCAAGGTCACGTTCCAGCCCAACAGCAGACCTAAGAAATGAACTGGGATCTGATCAGAGGAATGAGCCAGTATAACATACATTTGCCCCTCACATTGTGCTGTCTTACAGAAGGGAAAACCACGATGGAAAGCATATTCTTCAACCAGAACTCTCTAATAGTCCATGCTGTTTCCTATAAGCCTGAACACGCAAGTAATACTATTCACCAGAGGTCTTCAATAAAGTCTGGGTAACTTGAGATATACCTGTAAGCTCATCTTCTGTACCCTTGCCTCTTCAATCTGTCATTCAGCATTTGTTTGAATGCAAGCCCTTCTTTTGCATGCTCTTGCACGGAGATTGTGCTTCTCTGGCTTTTATGTTCCAGCAATTAATTCAGGATAGAGAATTTAAAAATAAACTACAAGTCTGCACTATGGTAGCAGAGATCTTTGTCCAGTTTATGACCTACAAGAACACAAAGAGGATGAGTGGTGAAAAGGAAGGGACTGCTGAAGGCAAACATGCTCTTCTTAGAAGCGCCATATTCAGTATGTAAATGCAAGCCTCCAGTTTTGAGCTTCCAACCATTACAACCACAAAACAAACAAACAAACAAACAAAACCAGACTGTTGGCAGATGAGTGCACTGCCTGAATGCAGAACTGTCCTCCTTTTCAATCCTATCTCTCTGTTTCAGAGGCTGCACATGCTGTCCACGACAGCAGGACCTGTGCCACTAGAGGCAAGCAGGTCTGATCTTGTCCCAGTCCCTCTTGCAAGGGACTGGGATGGCTGGAGAATGGGAAAAATCTTCCAAGGTAGCTGGTTTACACCAAAAGCATGGTCTTTGGAAACAAAATGAGATCATCTCTCTGGGGTTTCCTTTATCTCCTCTTTGCTGCCAGAACTAATTTCCTGATTTCTAACCCCTCCTTGAGATATGTGCAGACACATTTTAATGAGCTTTTGGGAGATAGTGCTCTTATCCCCCTCTTCAGAGAGGGCTGGATCCCATTCTGTTCTTGCTTGCTATTAAGTTCTTTTGCCTTTAATTACTTGTTGGTTTCCTGTGTGACTTTCCAGACTATGCCCCCCACCATCACACACTCACACGCACACACACACAACAGTCTCTAACTCCCTCAAAACCCTGGCAATCCATAGAACTTGCTTGCTCTCATTTGAGGTTTCAGTGGTGTGCCAAGTAGTATTCTGGGGTTCAGGAACTTCAATATAGACATACAAGTCAGGATAAAAATAAATAATTTTCCAGAAGGAATGGAAGAAATGTGCACAGTAAAGCCCACAGCTACGTGTCCTCAAATCAGATGTCCGTGCAAATTTCCTCTGAGTAACCTGCCATGAAAGCTTGGCTTGGCAACATTTGCCTTGGACTGGAGGACTCACTCCCCATGGGCTCCTGGATCTGTTTCTGTAGCTAAAGCAAAGATTTTCATGTCAGCACTATAGCAACTTACATTAGACTCATGTATTTTCCTGCCCAAGCCTTTATAGGAGAATGAATCTGGAATCCCAGAGCAGTAATGAAGGCTGGTTGATCTCCTTGGCCATTACTGATGAGCAGTAGCCCTGTCCACAGTTGTCCTTCAGATAGTGAAGGAGAGCTAAAGCTGTGCTGTGCTGCGCTGCAAGCACCTCCCCGTATCAATAAGCAGAGCTGAAAACCACCAGGCAATTTCACAGATTCCACTAGAGACCATTTCAGACAAGTCACTGCGCTTGATAATGTTGATTTACATAGTGGTAAAGCTTCCCTCCACCGTGGGAATTGCCGGGTGGAATTCTCTGGCCTGTGAGATACAGGAGGTCAGACTGCTGATCAGAATGGTCCCATCTGGCCTGAAAATCTATAAATTCAGATCTGGATGAAATTGGGCAATTTTGGATTTGGATAAGCATTCATGAATTTAAATGAATAAATAATAATATAATAATAAATCATTCATCTCACTGTCTAGCGTGTAAGTCCCCTCAAAGACCTGCAGTTCAGATGCAGCCAGAGTTTGACTACCTTTGCAATTAGAGCCAATGAATTTCAGATGAGGGGGAGGCAAGGGGAAAAACAAGAGAAACGAAATGTTTGTTGGGAACATCTATCTAAAATGACTTTCTCCTCCCTGCAGGTTGTACAAGGACCAGATGCTAAAAAGCTTGCATCTCTGCCAGCTCAGGGGTAGCAGCAACGGTGAGATTTGCCATCTCCCACTATGTATACTCACGACAAGCAGGATCCATAAACCCAACTAGTCCCAGATCTGTCATGATGACAGAAAGCTTGCTGTCTTCACAGTTAGAATCCCTGATTCAGTCTCGGGCTATGATGCTGAGCAAGTACTTGTCCTTTTGGTCAGTTATTGTGCAAAAGAGCTCGGGGCAGTGGTGTATATTGTTGCAAAAGCCATAGCAAAAGACCCCTTACCAAGACCGAGGACCATACTCTGCACTTTACAGATTAAGGCTGTTTCCCCCTTCCTCCCCCTGCATCGAGCAAAATTATGGGCAGACACCACAAAGGAGAGTAGACAAAAGGCTGGGCTACATTAACACAAGCAAAGTGCACATGTGATCTCTTTCTACCAAGAGCTGCCCCTTCATTCCTACTAATGGACCTTTACCAGCTGCTCCCTGCAATACAAATAACTAGCATTGCATTTTCCTCCTTCTTGTCTACTTCCCAACTCCCCTCAGTTATATTCCCTTGAATCATCCCCAAGCCAATTCTGTTCTGAGTCTCCCTTCTGTGTTGCTGCCCTCCCCAAACCTTTTATTTTATTTTCACTGTCTAAACCTGCTCTTGCAGCTTCCCCCAGTTTAGCCTCCTCCACTCATTTCATTAGCATGCTGTTTACTTCTGCTTGTAGATCATTAGCAACAATATTAAACAACTGGCAATTTGCCCAGGAGGCTGCTATCTCTGGGTTGATGACTTGTTTTATTTTCCCTCGCTGAGATAGCAGCAAAAGCTGCAGAAATGGGTGGACATAGAAAGGCCTGAGCCATGGACAGAGATGAGATGTGGCTTGCTTCCCTGTATCAGTGAATCTCTGCTCGTTTTTCTTTTTTGTTTGTTTGCTTAAAGTCCTCCAAACAGGGCATTCTCTCATGGACACGATTTTAATACATTGATGTGGATCTTTCAGTTGAAATAAGTCCCTGCCATCCTTTTCACCACTCTTGTTTTAAAAACTCTTGTTTTTAAAAACTCTTGTTCTAGACTCTAAGAGTTTGTATGTACGACAGAGTTTTAGGGGAATTTCTCTCCAGCCTCCTTCTACCACAAATCCTTCCTGCTTTACAGCTGAGAGCTGAGTCAAAAATAAATAAACAAACAAACAAAGCCAAAAAAAACACACTTTCTGACTGATTCTAGCCCATCATCTAACCTGGTCTTCATCAAGGATTTAACTCTTTGCAAGGAAATCAACCTTCATTGTTCATATTCTTTAAGTTTTCATAGCCCTCCCTCATGCAAATTCCCTTAAGAATCTTTTCTAAGATGCAGAAAAGTTTAAGTTCAGCTCAGGAACAGAGCAAATCTTTTGAGGAACCTAGAGTGGTCCAAAATGAACCCAAGTCAATCTGCAGAGAGAGGAGGAAGCTCAAACAAAGGCTAGGCAGCTGGTGTTCTGCAATGGCTCTTCTGCTGTGAATTTAGAAGAGAACTGGCTGCAGTTTTAATTTTCATTAAATATTCATCCCCTTTCTTTCAAATATGAATACTTTGGCCAGAGAAGCTGGAGGGAAGGAGGAGGTGAAGGGAAAATGGCACATTCAAAATCATGCAATATTTGGCAAAAATGTCAACAGTCACTGGAAAATTTTGACCATCTCAGAATGACCACGATCTTCCGAATGCTGCCACATACTCCTCAGGCTGTTGTTCATCTTCTCTTTGCATGCTTGACTAAAAGTACTATCCAAATAGAACCTTCAGGGACCTCCTGTTTAACCTGTCTAGCCCCCTGTTATCACCATAATCATTTTCAATGCTAATACAGAGCCATTTTAAGACTGTATTCCTTCTTCATTTGTTTTTTCTTTTCCTTAGGACAAAACTGTTCCCAGTCATCCCCAGAAAAGAGACTACTTCTAGGTCCCAGTTCACTAAAGACCAGTTCTCCCCAGTTTGTTTCTGCTCTAGCATTGCCATAGCTCTTTCCTCGTCTATCTGCCTACAAGGGCACTTAGGATGTACCACTGAATCCCTTCTCGCCTGCTAGTTTGCCTCATTAGCCAAGTCAAGCCCTTATGATGATCACAATTCTCTCCTAATAACTCAATGTTCAACAGTTCTTGCCATCAGGATTTGAGATGGTACATTCAACTTAAATGCTTTCTTTCCTTGTTTTGTGCAGCTGCTTCTCCTTAAACATCCCTCTTCTGTTCAAGTAACTCTAGTCCCTCCTTGGTACTCTGCAATTTCAAACAAACTTAGTAGTGTTTTCTACCCAAAGGCCTTCCATCAAAAGTGACATACATGGGGCACATTTTTTTTTTTGCAGTGTCATTCTTCAGCATTATTAATGTCTTCAACTTTCTTCTGCACTTCACTGCCAGCCTTTACAATACCTTTTATCGCTCAGGGCATCACACACTATTCCACCTGTATGCTCCTGTGCCCATCACCATGGGGACATGCACTGCTGAGTCCCAACTTTCAGCACTTTACTGCTGGATTGCATGACAAATGGAAGTTGAATTTGTTTTTCATGTCCGCCCAGAGGTACCTGGATGCCCTAGGATTGCCTTATATCTCTGCTCCCCTGCCCACTTATATTCCGTCAAGTTATTCCCAAGTCAAATGCCAAGCTGTAATTCTCTGCTTGTTTTTATAACCTCCCCAAACTCTATCATTTCTTCTGTCCAAACCAGACCCTCCAGCTCCTCCCAGATTAGCTCACCCACACATTTCATAACATGCTGTTTACTGCAACTTGTGGATGATTAGCAGAGATACCAAATGACTGGCAATCTGCCCAAAGAGACCACTCCCTTGATGTAGAAAACTTGCTTTATGCTTCTTTTCTCAGAATGGTGAGAGCAGCAGCAAGAGGCAGGTTTGGAAACTCCCAAGCCAGGCAGAGAGATCCTAAAGCACCTCTACATCTTGCCATTCGTGTTTGCCATTTTTAGCGCACCTGCAGGCTGGTGCTTTCACCCCATCACCATACAGGGTGATCAAAGGGTCCTGGCAAAATCCTAAGCAAAGGTCTCAGTGGTTTCTTATCTGATGGACATGAAGAACAGATCTAGGAGATGGTGCTACTATTTCCCTCTCTGCTCCCCAACACTAGTTAAAAAAATAAAAGAGGGTGGCAGCTAAACAAAAACATGCAGGACATCCTCTTAGCCAGGCAAAATGTGCTCCTGTGGACTCTAGCAGGTGAAGAACAACACAGCACAGAAGGACAGTTGGTCAAGAAGGCTCAACTTGTCCTCCTGATCATGCATGAGGGTGGCAGGATCTTACTAGTTGCAAATAAGGAGTGCAATTTCAGCCTGGTTAGATCTGAAATCAAGCATTTGTTAGAATTTACATCTAGGGAAATTATATATTTACAAGACACAAATGTCTACCCAAGACCTGGGGAACGGGGTAGAACTTGCAGCCTTTCAGCCTTCGCAAACTTCTGTGTTCCAGAAGCGCAAACTCCAGCAGGCTCCTTGACTTGCAATTTGGACTTCTATGTCACTTCTCCTACTTCTCTTCCAGCAGGAAAGACACTTTGCTGTGGAAGACCTCACCTTGCCAAAGCACCACCCAAGACTGAAAATCATCTCTAAGACAATTTACAGCTACGGAACTTGTTTCCTACCATCACCCCCACTTGATTCAGTGATCTTTGGAGCCTTTTCAGCCTGCAATATTAGTGTGGATCGGCAAGGGAGTGTCTCTGAGCAATGATTTTGTTCAGGAGCTTTCAGTACGACACTAGTTCCAGAACTTTTCCACATGTGAAGACTCCCATTCTCACTAGCCATATCGCTTCAGTGCAAGGATGCTCATCACCCTTTCAGAAAAGCACTCTCTTTAGTTTTCTTTTTTTTTTTTTTTCAAGAAATACAGATCTTACCTGCCTTTTATGCTCCTTTAAAGAACAACATGCAAAGTGATCTCTTCCCCAATGAATAAAATCACTGAATTGAAAAAGGAAAATGTACCAGGTGGCTCCCACTCTTTCCCACCTTAATGAAAAAAAATACAAAAAAAGTCTTTGAGCTGTTCTTCAAAGGCTGTCTGATTTGCTTTGAATAATATAAAATGATGATGGAGGGAAAAAAGAGAATATTAAACTCACGGCTGTAAAAGCTCTGAGCTCAGTCTCAGCCACTGAAAAAGATCCACGTACACTTTTCATAAAATAACCACAATAATCTCTTATTTTCTCTGTAACAGCTGGAGAATAAGTGGCAAAGCAGATCTGGGTCCAAACACGGAATGAATAACAAAAGCCAGGATGCTTTTTTCTCAGGGGATGTCTCTCCTAGCTGTGTCTAAGTTCATCTCGTGTGCCCCACACCTTGCTGAAAATTCCTTCCTCAGCCGTCCCAGAGAAGAGCTTCCAGAAATGGGAGGTGGACAAGCTGAATGCAAAAAAGAGGGGAAGAAGAAAGAGCGTAAAGGAAAGAATGAATGAAAAAGTTTTCTTCTGAGCTCCCCAGAGAAAATTAGTGTGAAGCAGGAAGGAGCTGATTGCTGTCAAGGCCTGCCAGAACCCAGATAGCTAGCTGCAATCCCCAGGCACAAATGTGATAATAGCCAACAAGCTAAAATCATTAACAGTAACGATTGCCTCCGAAAAGACCCTAGCATCTAGGAGGAAAAAACAGTGACAGGAGGGGGAGAAAAAATTAAAGAAGAAAAAGGAACAACTGCCATTTCCTTTTTACATTTTTGCACCCTTTCTGTAACACTCTCATCCCAGTAAATCCTGCTCACCTAGTTACAGCCCAGCCAGCCTTTCCAGAGCTGTCACTTCTACCATTTTTTGTCCTTTCTTCATTTGCTGGGGAAAGAGGTAGGAGAGGACAAAGGATGGAAATACTTGGTGCAAACAGCCATCAACTTCAGCTAGCTTTTGGAGGATGATGTCCCATTAAAAAGTGATCTTACAGCTCTTGAACAACTGAGCCCAGACCACACAGTAATAGTCCAGGTTGTCCACATGCCCCATGACATGTCTGAACTGGACCATGGGCTCTGGAGCAAAGTAAAAGCACCATCCTGCTTTTCATTTAGATCCTAGGTAGGTGAGAGAGTGTGAAGAACATTGTCCCTGGCACTGAACAAATGTTGCCACCTCAGAAAATCTGCCACAGAAATATCATGGCTTGGGGGACAACATTGCAATATGGAGGCAACAGTTCTCAGAGGGGTCACAGGGCACAGAAAGAGGGGGAAATAACTTTCCAGCAGTTCTCTGGAATTGCAGGTGGCCCTGAGCAGGCAGAGACCTGCGTATCTGGAAAGCAGAGGAGCTCAAAATTTAACCTATCTCCCTTTATCAACATAGAGCTCCAGCAGCCAGAGAGTAGTGGATATCATTGACTTCAATATTCTTGTACCCAACTATGACATTATGATGGCTGGACCACTATGGTGGTTGGACAAGCATAAAAGTAAAAAAGCTAGTTGAATGGCTGCGCTCAGAAATTCAAAGTGAATGGGTGATGCTCTACATTGATGCCACTGCAGGGCATCCTAGACCTGTCCTGGTTAACTTCTTTGGGAATAACCTGGAGGAGGCAACAGAGTTTGCAGACGACTCCAATCCATGGGGACAAGTCAACATTCCTTGGCTGCCCTTTGGAGGGACCTCAGCAGGCTGGATGAATGGGCCAAGAGGAAGCTTGTGAAATTCTCTGTAAAAAATGAAATGCCTTCAGATAGCCCATATTTTGCATAGTCCCCTTAAAATTTGGCAATTCATATTACCAACTCTAGGGAAGTTCAAAGAATTTCTTCTTATTTTTCAACTTCTTACCTTATCAAGACTTGCTCTTTTTTTATTCTTTTCTCAAAGCAAACTTAATGTGAGCAGCTGTTAGTTAATCAAATGCTTCTGCAAGGAAAAGAAAACAATATTAGCTTTTAAAAGGGAAAACAACAGACTTATGTTCCTGTTTATTTTGTGAGAACATTTTTTCTGGCACTGAGAGATGTGAGTACATATTTTATCTTGGGATATTCCCAGGTGGTTGCATTCATCCAGGGATAGATATGCCTGGGATGTGAAGACAGAAAATTGTGAGGCTACTCCTAAATCATTTGGCTCAGGGCATACTCTGCATAGGGCAGTGCTAATGCTGAGGGGAGAGCATGTCCCTCCAGTAATCCGCAGTAAATGTAGCCTTACATTATAATTGTGTTCTCTTTGAATCCACTTGCCTCATTGCAAACAACCCTCTGCAACGCCTGTGTACCCAATGTTCAGGAGAGAGCAATGAAGCAGAGTCAGAAGTTTTTTGCACCAGCCACTGAGGAAGAGGGAGGACTGTCAGGGCTCAGAAAGCATTTAGTAAAGCTATCCTGAAAGCTATCTGTTTGGATGCTTTGGAGGCTTTGGATTTGCCTGATGCAAAGAGGCAAAGAGTTTTTTTTTTCCCCAGGTTGTTCCTGGGACTTTTCTTCCTGCAGCTTGTCTGCCCCTCAGGATTGCTCCAGATGTCCATACACCCAGCTTCAGTCCTCTACTAGATGCACTTTTCTGCAAAGGTGGGAGGGAAATCCACATGCAAGTGGATTGGGGGACAGTGTGGTACTTTGTGGAACCCATCCCTCTTTAATTAGACTTTACATTGAGATCTTGAAAGCCTGTTGGCAAGTTCATAACAGGTGGAGCTATAGCTTGAGTTTCTCTGGAATATCAGGGAATGGACTTCAGATGGCCAGCATACACCGAGACTCATGAACTTAACCAAATTTGTTCAGAAATTAGGAAAAAATCTATACAAATATTCATTAGCTCAAGACTTAATGGAAGAATCTCAGGAGAATCCCCTGCTCTTACCCTCTGAATGCCTCTACTCAAAACAGGTGAGTTACTCAGTTTTGCTATTAACAAGAGGTGTCTGTGGACAATTACTGGCTCTAAGACATTGAAAGCAACTCGAGTCACATCCCAAAGTTGAAGTGATCTGATTTTCAGAAGAAAACAAGGGAGAAAAGACAGATAATAGTAAACGGAAGACTTCTCTTGGAATCAAAAGACTGAGAAATCCCGTATCACCAACTCCATTTGGAAATTTTGGCAAGGGCGTTTTGAGACATCAGTCCCATAAGTAGACAGGGGTAAGAACGTGTCAGGGGTAGAGATAATACACACATCACCTTGGTATCTAAATTAGCTAAGTGAGTTGGAGTCTTCATTTAAAAGTAAATTCTTCCCATTACTCAAAAAAAAAGCTGATTAAACCTTAAAAAAGTGGTAAACCAGACGCTCAGTCCAATATGATTTTGGATAGAGCTCGCTCAGAATTGTAGACATTTTGGGGCCATTATATCAAGTTTAGTTTCTCTTTTGTGATTTTCCATCTTGCTGCAAGATCTGCAATCTGGATTTCTCAGGAATATTTCTGGGAAACTGCACAGCAAGTGAAAGCACCATAGAAGTATGGTTCCATATAGAGCATGACTGGCTGCCATGTTTCATAGAACATCCTGCATTTTATTCAACTTTCAACTTCAACTTTCTATTGTCTTACAGACAAGCTGGAAAGCAGATATTCCCCATGCGACCGTACCCCGCCTCAACATCTTTGGGCTTGTCTATGCCAGGACACATAATTTGAAGTATAATGTAAAATGGATTAGTCAAACAACACCAGCAACTCCTCAAACACCCTCATTTAGTGCCAAACAGGTCTTATATATGTTTCAGCTCATTCCCTAAAACATAAATTAATGGGATCTTACTTTAACTTATCTTAATTTTGAGTGTTGAAACAGAGTCCTGATGCAGTTTAATTAATCCCCTTTAAAAGCGATTTTGAACTCATTCTCCCAAGGGTCTCAAAGCAAGACAAGTGCCCAGATATCAGTATATGGCTTAATATTAAATGTAAAATACCTTTTTTTAAGGTGAGCCACTAACCCTACCTGAAGATTTCATTTTCCTTATTGCTGCATGTTGGAGATTGACAGAAATCTGTTACAGGCATAACTGTCATGCTAATGATTTGATTGAAAGCTTCATGATAAAGAGGAAAGGTCTCAGCTCTTAGCCTCAAGTGGTAGAATGAAATTCTCCTCTACCTTGTAAGCTTATAGCTTTTGCAAACATTGAAATAAAGCTTTCAATTTTGATTATTAACATACAGTCAATAAAAACATAAAAGGTATTAGCATTTTTCTTTATAACTTTTTTTTCATATTTGTGGTTGGAAATATTACATTTAATAACATCTGCAAGATGCTAAGTACTATTTGAACAGATCAAAAGCTTAGGAAGGGAGCCAGGTAAATGTTCATAGAAAATTTACCAGCCCTTAAATTTAATTACAAATCCAGAACTAAGACTGTGTTCAATGAAATGCACCCACTGTGGTGGGTACAGTAGAGATGGGTCTGAGCCAAACCTCAAATATATGTCTCAGACTCTGAGCTCTGAATTTCACAGAGGCTGAAAAACCTCTGTGCAACAAGGCTGAAAAACCCAGATTTGAGCACCGCTTATTTTGGAGAACTCAAAATCTGGATCAGTCCTAAAGTGCATTCTGTTGAATAAGCCTGTCTTGCTTTCACATAAAATGGGACAAATTAACAAGTTAAAGTCAGATGAGACTCATCAGCTTTGGCTAAATTTCATAACAACTCCCAACTTTCCAGAGCAAACAGCTGAATTTTGAAAACTATACTCTGACCCCATTTCATATGATATGCAATACACATTAGTCATATTGCTCATCACGAGTCTATACCATAATATAGTGAATCATCCTTACTTTTTGACAGGAGCAGTGCTATTTTCTGTATGCCCAATAGAAGCAAACAGGCAGTTGCTCATTCTGAGTGCAGTCTGCCTGCATTTGGTCACTCAGGATGATATCCAGCTGGGAAGGGCATTTTCAGAAGCAAGGGGTGCACTGCAAACCCAGGTGCAATGTTTGCAACTTCCTCCTTCCTGTAGATACTACCATGAACTTCACCAGCGTTTTCCAGGGTCGGTTCGAAAGTGAAGTTCAGCCACACACAAACACATGCACGAAGTGGGAGGAAAAATGAGATCTGGCACATACTTACAAATCCACAGAGGCTGGCAAAACACTTTTGCATGGATTCTTGGCAAACAAAACCTAACTTGTCTTGGCTATCTTCCTTTTCCACCTCTCCAATGCCTGCCCACCTCTCACCCAGCCACAACTCCCAAAGCCTTGAGTCACTGCAAGAAGAAATCTCTTATTTTTCCTCACTTTCTCTCAACACTAGATCTCATCAGTGTTTGGCTGCCCAGTATCTCTGTTTGAGAGAATCAAAAAAAAAAGAAAATGAAAAATCCCATATAGCCACCCCTGCCAATGCCAGTCTCTGAACCTCAGCTGTACATAAACACTGGGCTCAAGTCACATGCAACCCTGTTGTGCAGAAATTGTCTAGCAGAATAGATGGGACTATAGCACCACAAGACTGTCTACATTTATTAGGCGAAATTGTTGCTTTCTCCCTGCAGCATTAAAAATGAGCTGGAGTGCAATATATTTATTGAACACCTCTAAACATACTCCAGACCTTCCTCCAGCTCCCCCTCTCCTGTTCATTCACGCAGAGGGCAGAGCGTGCACAGCTGCCTGCACCCTAGACAAGCTCTACCTCCTGCGGAGAGCAGAGGAGCCCAAACTGCTGCCCAATCCTTTGCAGTTCATCCCCTGGCAGCCAGGGACTTCGTGGCCAGCCCTTAGCCAGGGGACCAAGTCACAAGCCAGGAAAGTGAGAGATGAGCTGGCAGCAGGAAACAGGGCTTCGGAGAAATCAGAATTTAGCTATCGGAGCTGGCAAGGAGGACATGATAGATGATCCGCCACCCCAGGATGAAAAGAGAGCAGCAAATGAGGAGGAACTAATAAAGGTGCCCAAGGAGGTGTCTCCACAGCTCTCTCTGGGCCCAAGAACAAGAAGCAGGAGCAGGGCTGAGCCAAGATATCCACAGAAACAGGACCCAGCATTGCACAGAGCAGAGGGTACAGCAAAGAAGTCCAGATGCAACTGGATTCATAAGTCCTGGTTAGACCAGCAGTGACTCCTACTTGCCACAGCCACCAAATCCCTGGGGACCTATGGTGCAGTGACTCCTACTTGCCACAGCCACCAAATCCCTGGGGACCTATGGTAGAGAAACAAGTCCCTGGATTTATCCCCATCGTTTGATTAGCCTCATTCCCCCTCCTCCTCTCCCTCCACCCTATAAGAATCAATCCTCATGCTGGCATTTTAAAGGACAATGTGCACGTTTTATGGCTGTCCCCTATAAAACCATTCTGCATGATAACACATCCAGCCCTTTATTAGGGATGTTTGGCAAGTTTATTGGCCAGGCATTTTTCTGCACTGACAGATGAGGTCCTGCCATCACTTCTGTGAGCACGCAGAGCCTCTCCCTTCCCCTCCTCATCTGTCCCAGAGGAGTCAGCCCTGGCCACCCACCCTTGCAGCATGGGGATCCACAGAGGCAGGTCCCCTTCGTCCCCAGCTGGCTCTGCGCAACTCTCTGCTTAGTCCTTGGGCTCTTAGGGTGAGGGCAAGTGCAGATTCGCTAAGGACTGAGACAAAACATGTCTTTCTTGATAAGTATTTTAGGAAAAAGACAAAGGAGCACACATGAAAGCTCTCATTAACCAGCCATCAAACAGGAGCCAAGGGTCTTACAACATCCCCAGCACTAAAATCCAGCTAAGTCTGGGACGGAGTGTGTCAGCTGGCCAGAACGTGCATGCCAGGATTGTGTCATTGTACTTACTTTAACAAACTTCACTGATTCTGCATGGGAGCTGTCAGCACCTTGGGCTTTAGAGGGGATCTATCCAACCAGCTGAGGAACACGGGCAGCCGATGTCGGAACAAACATACCACAGCGAGCCCCAGGATAGCCAACAGCCCTCAGTATCTCTTCTACTTCCTCTCCCTGCACCAGGAGCTGCTTTTTGACCAGCAAGGCCATGAATTAACCAGGTTGGAGGGCTTTTAGGTATCCTGGTGGGGAGGGGGAATTCTTTCTCATTACAAGCTATGAAAACATTTGACATTTTTAGTTGTGGGTCTACCTTTCCCCCACCCTCAGGTAAGAAATTGACTTTCCTTCAACTCCAGTGAGAAGTTCCTGCTGCCAGAGAACAGCAGCATGGGCTCCTCCAGGTTGGCAGTGCTCCCTGATCACAGATTTCAAGTCCCTCAGTTGCATTTAAGTCTAAGTTGATTCAGACACTGGAGTTCCCTTGTTGCACCTTGTGAAGAAACGGACTCAGTCTGGGGTGCAGAGTGAGACAACTTTATTTCCAAACCGACTTCTTTTTATACTTTCTTAACACAAGTGTTGCAAAGCGCACAACCAATCAGCATCTGGCCACCTGCGCGGTTGTCTGGCTTTGTTTCTTTTCTTCTGGCAAGACACGTCGCACACGAGGCAGGGGGAGGTGTTCCTCAGTCCTCGTCTTTCTCGGCTCTGTCCCCCATCTGCTGCAAAGACTGACACCCTTGTGGTTAACTATCTGCTAACAAGGTACTATTGTCTTTGAACAAGCCTCCACATCTCACCCTTCTTTATTTGTTTTTGTTTGAACAGCCATGACTTAATTAAATGATCAATCTATCCTTAAACACATAACAAGAAACAAAGCAGGCATGCTAACAATAAACAAAATATACCAAATATCAACAGGCTGTCCTACTAGACAGGTTACAAACGGATTTACTGGACTAGATAATCTTCTGTGGAAATCCCTAAGGAGGGACGGATCCAATTAATAGTTCCCAAAAGTTTTTGAAGATCATTCAAAGTCGTTATGTCTGTCTTTAGGGTCAATGATTGTGGTCGAATTTGATGATCAGAAATTCTCCATCCTAAATATCGCCAAGGCGGACTTTCCTGTACTTTATCTTCCGCAATTCTTAATCCTGCAGCTGATGCTGCTCGCGTAATCTGATGCAGAGCCTCTTCTGCTGTTTCCTTTTGCTCTGCAGCAATCAATATATCGTCCATATCTTCCCATTGGCACAGTACAGGGTGGTATCGGAGTCCATACCATTATCTTAATTTCTCCTATGAAATCTGCGTTGATAACTGCAGGTAACACAAACAGCCCTTGTCTCGTTGTTGAAAATCGCCCAATCAATAGTGCTGCCATTCCTCGCCCCAGGGGGCCGTGGACACCAGTTGGAATTAGCACAACTGATGTATCAGTAATTAGCACTTCTATTGTGGTGGCCAGGTCCACCCCGGCGCTGCCGCCTGTGCTGGCGCACAAGCGGCGGCTGCTTCCCGGTGGGAGCCACTCCGAGGGGTGATTTGCCGTCATGGCGCGACCCCCCGCCGCGCTCCGCTTGAAGTTTCCCGAAGGGGCTAGCGGTCGACCTTCCTTATCAAATTTTGATCGACACTGATTAGCATAGTGTTGTCCTTTGTGGCAGCGCGGACATAGTCCAGGCGCTCCTTTGTTTGCTTGTGTTTTCGGACAGTATTTACAAATATGCCCAAATTGGCCACAAGCAAAACATGGCCTTTTCATAGACATTGTTGCAAATGTTTCGGCCATCAGTGAATATTCATACTGTTTGGTACCGACATTAATACATGCTTTTAGCATGTCATCAATAGTAGGATCCTTTAGTGGCCGCAAAACTCTCTGGCAATCAGGGTTAGCATTCTCAACTGCTAGTTGCTTAAAAATGTAGCTTCGTGCTTGTTCATTATCAATTTGTTTCTCCAGAGCCTCATTAAGCCGATCCAAAAACTTCATATATGGCTCATTCGCATCTTGTCTTATGCTAACAAAAGGTTGTCTTTGTTTACCACTCTCCGGAACGGCCTTAAGGGCGCGGAGAGCAAGTGCCTTAACTTGTTGCAAGCCCTCAGGGGGGATTTCTGCTTGTGCTGTTGTAGCACTGTGATCGCCCTCCCCCATTAGCACGTCCACAGTAACAGCCCGTAAAGGACCTTTTTTCGACAGCCGCTGGTTTTCCTCCCCCTGAGCTCGAGCAAGCTCTCTCATTTTCGATTCCCACATCGTGTATTGCATATCAGTCATAATGAGGCGAAACAAAGTTTTAAAATCATGGGGAGTAAAAACCGAAGAATCACAAAGAGATTGTATAAGGTGGGTGGTATATGGTGCGCCAAGGCCATGATCTGTCACCGTACGTCGCACGTCCTTAATAAGATTATACGACAAACCTTCCCAACGCGGATTCTGGTCTGGTGCACAGATAACGGGAAAGGCTTTCAGCATGCCCACATCCCCCGCCTGTTTTGCTCCTCGTTTTACTGAGGCCCATTTATCGTGAGGATCCGGGGGGTATAGGTCTGGCTCCTTTCCAGGGTCAATAGGACCCGGACCAAAAGGATCATCGTCCTGTTCATCAGGTGGCAGTACCGCAAAGGCTTTTGCAGCACGTTTTCTTTTCTGATTCTCATCAGGACACGATTGAGGTAAAGGAGGCGCGGAGGGGATGGCAGGGGCCCCGATCCCGTCATTTATGTTCGACTGCAACCCACTATGAGATTTCAATATTTCGAGTACAACTCGCCATTGTGGCAACAGGTTAGCAGCAGCCTTATCACCGCGCGTGGCACTATCCCACAGTCGGACCCCAATTTGGTCCCATCTTTCCAGATTAAAAACATTCTTACTATTCACCGAAGGATCGTCTTTAGAAGCCCATGCAAGAACCTTTTGCAGCTCTTCTTCACCTAATTTTTTTCTTTGCGGTTTCAAGTTTTTAGGAGAAGCTTCTAAATCGTCCTTTTGTTCCTTCATTAGGTATGAACCCATAGTTCCCAGCCGCTTACCTCTTTCCTTTCAAGAGGCTTTTAGTGTGCACACAAAGTAAGCTTCCTTTCAGCTTGATCCTTACGCTTCCTTTCAGCGTGATTCCCGGGAGTTCAGCTGGGCGGTGCAACCGGAGAGACAGCTAGTCTTCGAGCCCCACGTTGGGCGCCATTTGTTGCACCTTGTGAAGAAACGGACTCAGTCTGGGGTGCAGAGTGAGACAACTTTATTTCCAAACCGACTTCTTTTTATACTTTCTTAACACAAGTGTTGCAAAGCGCACAACCAATCAGCATCTGGCCACCTGCGCGGTTGTCTGGCTTTGTTTCTTTTCTTCTGGCAAGACACGTCGCACACGAGGCAGGGGGAGGTGTTCCTCAGTCCTCGTCTTTCTCGGCTCTGTCCCCCATCTGCTGCAAAGACTGACACCCTTGTGGTTAACTATCTGCTAACAAGGTACTATTGTCTTTGAACAAGCCTCCACATTCCCTGGTCACCAACTCACACTGCATCACCGAGGATGGCCATACTGCAGGCCGGGAAGCAAGGTGGCTCTCTTGGAGAAACAAAGGCAAAACAGGACGTAACAAGACACGTTCTGGTTAGAGCTTCACTGGGTGATGGATTCCCAAGAGCAGCGTGATGCTTTATCCCCTTCAAACCCAATGCTCAGATCATCACACTGCAAATACCAGATCACATTCCCGAAGTCCTTAAAGGAGGGGGCTGAGACAAGCACTGTCAGCAGGCACAGTGCAGCAGGGCTCTGCTTTCTAAGAAAGCCAAAACCACTTTGCTGAAGACTTTGCACACCCAACGTCGCAGAGGGTGTCTCTGTGTGTGGCTCCTCTCCCACTCACCAATGAAGTCCTTGTGTAAAGCCAGGCAGGAGGTGATTTAAAGTCAGCCGGGTGTTTTATTGCAGTGCGTCCTTCACAGCGGTGCACGTGTGCAAGGGTGAGCAGCCGGGTTAGCAGAGGTTTAATGAGGGATCAGGGACTAACGACTGAGACTGCAACTTATCCGTGTGCTTCCCTGGCCCCTCCTCAGCACGTTCGGGGGCTTTTGTGGCTGCTGAGGGATCCGATCCGAGTGCACCAGCATAGCTAGGATGGACTGCGTCCACCCAGGAAGGCTGAGGAGGGTGCCTAAAGGCACAAAAATGGGATGGGATTTTGGGCTGGGAAGGAGACTCCAAGCCCTGTGCGACTCTCATCCTGGGGAGCCCATGACTGTGGCCGCAGCACCAGTCCCTGTAAGGCCACGGCCAATGCTCTGCATCACCATCGGGGTGTCTTGATCATACATTTCACTGCAGAGCAGAGATGAATATAAGGCTATGTTGATTTCCAACCTGTAGGGAGGGAGCTGTCCGCTAAGCTCTTAGTTTCCAACTCTTATCTCAACATGTTTTCGCTCTTACCTCTCTCTGGTGTCACCAGGAACGTTGAGCTCCCCTTGCTTGTCGGCCCCCTGTACAGTGTTGGTTAACATGTCACATTCCTGGGCTATGTTATTCTTAAGTACTGTAAATCTCTCACTATTATTCTCCCGCTTGATATAGTGAGCTGTGTCATTTTGAAAGGAAATACATAACAGTATATTAAAGAAATCATGGATCTCCTCATTCATGTTTAAAACAAATTTATTACAATGTAAGAAACCCTGAATAGCATGAATTTATTATAATGATTTAAGGCTGCTGGCACTTGAGTTAAAAATGTCTCTCAATAAATAACTTTCCCTTGAAAACACAGCAAATTAATATAGTTTACCATTTCCAAAGTTATATAAATCCAGGAGGCTTAAATCAACAGTATGCTGGATAAGATTACTGTTGCTCAGCTAGAGCTCAGTACCAGAGCTCAGAAGCGTGGAAAAAGTAGTAAAAAATGGATGGCTTTTTTTTTTTTTGGTCACCTTTCTCTTCCTTCTAGCACCCTAGGCTATGTCTGTTCTGTGAAAGTCAGACTAATGTGAAATGGATGAAAGCAGCCGTGGCCTTTGCACACAGGTATCATTAAAACCGAGCGGCTACTGCACCATCAGACTCAACAGACGGTGCTCTGATATTTCCCCGAAGTGCATCTAACACAGGCAGCCCTGCTGCTTTCAGCAGCGCTGGTTTAATTGAACTACAAACCCAGCAACCGAGATGCCTCCACCTTGGCTGGCTCCCTGGACTCAAGTCCAGAGCAAACTGCAGGCTGTCTCTCCACGGCAGCTGGGAATGTGTAATGCAGCCGTGTTTTCAGACCAGTTTTTAAACAATCCCAACCATCAGGCTATTCTGTAATTTTTCAGTAGGGCCACCATGCCACCTTCGCTCTTTTAACTGGTCTCAGGAGTTAGGAAAAAAAGAACCCAATCAATACTCATATTTAGTAGAAAATATGTAAAAATACATATTTAGTGGATTTGTGTGGAAATATAGGAGAAAGTGTCTCAGCCAGCTCCCCATCCAAGTACCCCAATTGCTACATGCAAGTTCAGTGTGTCAGGCCGTGTAAGGTCAGTCCCCCTAAGGACAGATACTCCTGGCACAAGGTCAGCAGGAAGTGAAACCTTCTGCTTGGCTACCATCTGCACTGGAACTGACAGGACAGGACAGACTGATACAAAGCTCGGCCCAAGAACCATCTATGGAGCTCAGCAGCTTCCAAGGTACAACCTGTGCACGCTGAAAAGCAGCGTTTTGCCCAGCCAACTGCACAGCTTGGTATCTCCAGGAGACACGTTCTCCTGTATCTCACAAGGAGACACGTTCACCCTCTGCATGAACCTTCCTATCAGCAGAGCATCATGCAGACAGCAGGAGGGCTCAGCATCCCTAGCTGAACCTGGGAGCTCTTCCCATCCAGCTCTGCTCTCTGTGAGGACTTCAAAGGCTTTCTATTTTATGGCTTGTTTTTTTTTTCCTTACTGTCAAAGTGTCATTTCTTTTCCATAATGTAGATGATGACTGTTTTTTTTTTTTTTTTTAAACAAAGTAGGATACCGGTGATATTCTGACAATGTCAGTACAGCCAGGGTACACCCACCTGAGCTTTTCAACATAGGAAATCAGGGCTGTTAAGAGTCAGATTGACAGCCTTGGTAAATTCAAGTCCTCTGTGCAGCAGACTACAAGAACTTATTAGATACAGACAAGGCTTTCAGGTCACCCAGTCCATCTCCTAACCCACCTTTTAATTGTCTCCCTCACCCAAGCTATAAATATCTGACTCTTCTCATCTTGTTTCCTCATTATGTCAATTCCTGCAGTCCCTGATCATTTTTATTGCTCCTCACTGAAATCCCTCCAATCTGCCAGTAAACTCTCTGGTAATGAGATCCCTATGCTGAAGACTCTAGTGCAAATACAGGGACACGAGATTCACTGACAAGAAGCCATTTCTTGTGTAATTTGGAGGTGTCATTGCCTCCTCACCTGCAGCTCAAAAGTCTTCTGGTCTGTTTTCATTGCTATCAGATATCATCACCTTATGCGTTGTCTGCTCTTCCCCCTGCCGAGGGTTTCTGCGGTCTGGGTGTCCCCTTCCCATTAACCATGTGTCTTTCAGATCATTTAAAATGCAGATGCATTCGCAGATGCTACAGCTCCCAAGGTCACCTTCTAACCCAAACTAAATTCCCTGTTTTATTTTTTTCTCCCTAGTGTTTTTACTTCCCATTATTTCATCCTCCTCAGTTCTCCTAAAGGTAGCAGAATCTGCTGGTTTCACTCACTTTCCACTTCCAAGTAACAAAGCTATGATCTTAAGCAGCATGAGACCATGTACTCATATTGAAACCTCCAACAAGGTTCCTGAAAGTTTCAGATGGGAAATATCATACAGTATGAGGCTACTTTGTCACTGCACACAGCAGTGGTGACTAGAAAGAGAGCACATACATAATGTGGAAGAAGGGCTAAGCCACATGGGAAGAATATAGGAGTATTGTCAGAGAATAAAGGGATGCAACAAGGAAGGCCAAGGCCTGTTTGTAACTAGAGTTAGCAAGAGATGTCAGGAGCAACAGGAAGGACTTCTACAAATATATCATCAGCAAGAGGAATACTAGGGAAAACATTGGTCCTCTGCTGAATGGGGAAGGTGCCTTGGTGGCAGAGGATGCAGAGAAGGCAGAGTTACTAAATGCCTTCTTTGCCTCTGTCTTTACCGCTACGGCAAGTCCCCATGAACTACAGAGCCTGGAGACATGAGAGAGAACCAGGAGACTTTACGTCAGTCGAGGAGGATTGGGTTAGGGACTATTTAGGCAAACTGGACACCCATAAATCTATGGGTGGGATGCACCCAAGAATGCTAAGGGAACTGCGGGGGTTATTGCTCAGATGCTCTTCATCTTTGAGAGGTCATGGAGGGCAGGGGAGGTGCTGGAGGACTGGAAGAAACCAACATCATGACCACTAACAGAACTAGAGGAAACAGCCAGAAACCAAAGCATCGAAAATTCCACAGGAACTTAAAGAAAAAAATCTTAACAGTGAGGGTGACAGAGCACTGGAACAGGCTGCCCAGAGAGGTTGTGGAGTCTCCTTCTCTGGAGATCTTCAAAACCCGCTTGGACGCAGTCCTGGGCCATGTGCTGTAGGTGACCCTGTGTGTGCAGGGGGGTTGGACTAGGTGATCTCTAGGGGTCCCTTCCAACCTTAAGCATTCTATGATTCTGTGATCAGGAGCAGTCAGCATGGATTCACCAAGGGAAAGCTGTGTTCGACGAACTTCATAGTCTTCTACAATGGCATGACTGGCTGGATGGACAATGGGAGAGCCGTGCATGTGGTCTACCTTGAATTCAGCAAGGCTTTAGACACTGTTTCCCATAACATCCTCATAGGAATGCTTAGGAAATGTGGACTGGATGAGTGGAGAGTGAGGTGGATTGAGGACTGACTGGGTGGCAGAGCCCAGAGGGTGGTGATAAATGTGGCCGAGTCTGGTTGGAGGCCTGTGGCATCCCGCAAGGCCCAGTGCTGTTCAACTTGTTCATCAATGACTTGGACGAGGGCACAGAGTGCATCCTCAGCAAGTCTGCAGATGATACCAAACTGGGAGGAGTGGCCGACACTCCAGAGGGCTGTGCTGCCATTCAGAGAGACCTAGACAGGATGGAGAGTTGGGCAGAGAGGAACCTCATGAGGTTCAACAAGGACAAGTGCAGGAGGGGAGGAATAACCTCAGGCACCAGTACAGATTAGGGGTGGACCTGCTGGAAAGCAGCTCCACGGAGAGGGATTTGGGAGTCCTGGTTGACAAGTTAACCATGAGTCAGCAATGTGCCCTTGTGGCAAGAAGGCCAGTTGGATCCTGGTCTGCATCAGGAGAAGCATTGCCAACAGGTCAAGAGAGGGGATCCTCCCCCTCTACGCAGCTATGGTGAGGCCACACCTGGAGTCCTGGGTGCAGTTCTGGTCTCCCCAGTACAAGAAGGACGTGGAACTTCTACGGAGGGTGCAGCGGAGAGTGACAAAGATGATTAAGGCACTGGAATGTCTATCTTATGAGGAAAAACTAAGCAAGATAGGTCGGTTTAGCCTAGAGAAGACTGAGAGGTGATCTGATCAACACGTTCAAGTACCTGAGGGGAGAATTCAGGGAGGATGGGGCCAAACTCTTCTTGGTGGTGGCCAGTGATAGGGCAAGGGTAACAGGCGTTAAGTTGAAACACAAGAAGTTCCACCTCCATATGAGGAAGAACTTCTTTACTGTGAGGGTGCCAGAGTCCTGGAACAGGCCGTCCAGAGAGGCTGTGGAGTCTCCTTCTCTGGAGAGCTTCAAAACCCGCTTGGATGTCACCCTGTGCCATGTGCTCTGGGTGTCCCTGCTGGAGCAGGGGGGTTGGACTAGATGATCTCTAGAGGTCCCTTCCAACCTTAAGCATTCTGTGATTCTGCAGCTACAATTCTTAATTCGCTTCTAGTGTAAGCCCTTCAAGCTGGATAAATGTTGGAGAAAGTTCAAAAAAAGGCTTAAAAGTGATTTGGGGGGTGGAAAACAGATCTTACAACACAAGTCTTGAAGAACATCATCTTATCAAAGAGAAGGCTAAACAGGGAGTTTATCACCGTATATATAGTACTTACTGTCTGATAACAGGGAATTTTGTATTCTTGCTTCCAAAGGCACAACAATGTCCAACAGCTGGAAATCAAGGTTAAAAAAAATCAGCCTCAAAACAAGGCAAGCTTCTAGCAGCAACAGTAACTAAACACTGGAAGTTTTGACAAGGTGTTTCAAAGTTAGATCAGCAGTCTCTTGAAACAGACTCCTAAATATATTTTTTGGTAGACCTCGCTGGCTTGATAAAGAACCAGATTTTGCATCTGCGAATCTACCTCTAGTGATTTGGTTCCTTACCAGGTCTAGAGCAGGAGTTCTTATGTTGTCATCTAGGCTTGTAACACTTGCAACTCTGTTGAGAAAGTGGTTCCAAAAAAACCTCTACTCTTCAAAGTTTTAAGACAGTTACCAGTTAGCAATTAGGGAAGGTATTTTTTTCCAGTGTTTCACTTTCCCCCTGTTTGCAAACAGAGAATCAGAAAGCATAAACTTGTGCTCAAAGGCTGGTTAACAAACCGTCTTTTGGGTCTGAAAGAAGTGTTTTGTTCATATAGTCAAAATCACTCTTGAAACAAGGAATGTGAAATGGTTTATATGCTGAGACCATCTGGGTGTCTCTCACCTAACATATGTCAGGGCCTCATCTGCCAGTGACATCTCAGCTTCTCCTTTACCAGGGCACAAAACAGTTTACTTTCTCAAGGACTGAAATGGTCTCTTCCATCTTTTAATATTGGAGAATCTCAGTTTCTGGTTGTTAGATGAGATCAACTGCTCTAACAGCTTACAGGTTTGAGACAAACTGCTGTGGGCAGATCCAGTGCCTTATGCCATGGGCTCCAACACCAGTCACAGCAATGGTACATACACTCCTCAGCACCCTCCACCAGCAGAACCCAGAGCATTCTGCAAAGGGGGCAATGTCTTTACCGCCTCAAACAACCAGGCAGCTAACAGCCTTCCCAAAGCTGGAAATCAAACCCAGTTTCTCTGCGTGCCCATTCTTGCTGCGCTTGGGACACAGTGACATTCCCTTTGGATAACTGTGAGAGTTGTCAAGAATCAACATCAAGTTGGGTTTCTTGCTCTTTGTAGCTAGCTTCTGCTTCCATGTACCTTCCATGCACAAGGATGACTATTCTCCCACAGCCAAGAAGAACCACAGTATAATAAAAGAGCCGCGATATAATAAAAGAATTATTGCCACAGGGAGCGGATAAGACTTGCAGGGATGCAGGGAGCAACTCTGAAGTGGGAGAAGCATTTTCCAGACCAAAATCACCCCTTCAGAGCAGACTTTTCTGCTTCTGCTGGTTTAAATCATCTAATTCAATATTCTGTGTTGTCTTATGTAGCATGCAGTTATGTAAATTTATAAATCATATACTAATTAGCACACAATTTCACAAATTTAGTTACAGTAAAAAGGAAGGTTTCTAACTAGGCTGTGCTCTCTCCCCCTCAGCTGGTACAAACTCAAACACCACTTGGAGGCCACAGTTCAGAAAAGCTCTGCAGTAGCTTTTACAGTTTGACCGTGGGCTCACGTGTGCTTTTCAGAGATATCTTTTAGATATTTCAAGCTCACTCTCTCTCCAGCATAGCTAAGCCCCTTCCTCTCTTTTCATAATACCAAGCCTCCAAAGCTCATTGGATCACTGCAATACTTTTTGTTTTGTTTTGTTTTGCCTTTATTCAGACTTGCTGAATCCACTGTCAGATTCTTCTGTAATCAAAGTCCATACCAGCCTCTCCAATCTAGTCCATACGGTAGGTTATTATCTGGACTCGATCCTATTACCCTCATTGTTCTCTGACCTCCCTTTCCAGCTTCTGGAGAGGAGCTAATGTTGGATTGTTTCCTTCTTTCTCTAATTTACCAGGTATCCTTTGGGCAGTAGCTTCTCAAGTTCAGCAAATATTACTTGAAAAAGGGATGGGAAGACATGCGCATCATTTGGGAATCTCTGCTTTAAAGGATTTTCCACCCAAGGATATAAGCACAAAATTCCTGTCTGCTTATTTTATTTTAACAACTCCTCTACCTTTAGAGCTGACCCAGCTGCAACCAGCCTATAGCTTCTTTCATCCTTTGCTGCAGTTCTCTGCCTTGCATCCTTGTCCTGTCTTGCCTACACCTCCATCCTTTCTTCCTTCCTCTTGAATTCCACCTTTCTGATGCAGTGCATGGTGCTGGCTCCCCTCATTCTGCTCTCCAGCCAAATCCTTTTGTATTAAGACCTCCTCCGCCTCATCATCATCACTTCATGCTCCAAAAGAGGTGTTGATCTTTTACACAGCAAAACCCACATCCTGGAAAGAAAGAGAGGTTTAAAATTGGCTTATCTGTATCAGTAAACTGAAGATTGAGAGTATATATGATAAGATGATGTGGAAACTGGAATATATTACCAATGATAATTAATATATCTGAGCTGGATTAAAAAAATGAAAAAAAAACACACACACACAAGAGAACCCAAATAAATGAAGGTCTGGAAGATAAAATGAAACTCCCAGATAATTTATTACATTAAAATTTCACACACATATTAATATATGTTTAGGTTTAAGATGGGATTCAACAGTGGGAGTGGAGAGGCAAAACGTGGAAAGAGTGCGGTTGTTACAGGCCCACTGTGTGCAAGGTGCACGAAACAGAGGAGGACACAAAGGTGGCGAGTGCATGGACACGAGCCACTAAGGAAGAACACAAAGTGAAGACGGGGGCAGAGCCTCAGCAGAAGTCATGTTACTCCATGCAGCCTCATGTAAAACACAGCCTGATGTGCAGCTGAAGCATCTTAGCAGGGAACACTCTGGACAAACAATCTACATTTGGACTAACTCCCCAGCGGCAGCTTCCTAATATAGGAGCTTAAACTTAAAAGGACACTGTCAAGTGATTGCTTTTGCTAGTTTAATTTTTGCATTTCCTCTACTGCTTTAGCAGATGGAAAACAATTCCCCTCCCACTTCCAACTACTGATTTTGTCCTTTCCTATTTGACAATCATTGATTTTTTTTCTAAGGCTATAAATGTTTTAATAACTTCAGCTTTGTAGTGCCTCATGGCAAAATATCTTTGCTTGTACTGACTGCTAAACACTATTCCTAATGTACTGCTGATAACTAGAGCAAGAGCCTGTGTTATAAAAAATGATTTTTTCAGAGTCTACTAAATTAATAGCTCTTTTTTTCTTGGTTGATATCCTAGAGATAGTTAAAACATGAAGAGCTTCACCCATCAGATATTTCAACCATCTGAATTCTAGAACTTTTGGCTACAACATAGGGCTTTGTCTCCCATGTAGCTCTGACTGACGGACAGCACCTGGAGCACAGAGCCCACAATCTTGACAATGTCCTTTTAAAAAGAGTTACTAATAAAATATAGATTCAAGTCAAAAACCATCACCAGAATTAGAATAGTTAATGGACAAAATGAATCAGAAAGAACTGTAAAATAGTTAAACACTGGCACCCACAAAGAACAAAATGCTCCCATGCAGTGTTCTGGAATGTGTACACAAAGGCACCTTTTTAAGAAATATACATATACTTTTTGCTGTTTCAAAAGGTTAGTACTTATTAGAAAACGCAAATAAAGTTGCAGTCAGATTGGAAAAGAGAAGAAAAGTGACTGGACTGAAATTGAAGAACCACTTCACAAACGCCAAACCTTAAAAAAGAAAAGAATATAAAAACCTCTGAAAACTATGTGTTGGTCATGTCTTCATAGCTCTCCTGCTGCTTCTTGTGAGTTTTTCTCTTCCTTCCTTCTCCCTTTCCCTGAGTTCCCTCTCAAAGGAGGAGAGTATGTTCACCTTGATTCCTAAGACTCAGCCAACAGAAATGCATTGACTGAGAAAACCTATCTCCCCAACCACCGTACTCGGACAGGGCACCCACTGTCTTTGGAATTTTAACCAGAAACTTGTGCCCTAGCAGGCTCGGGGAGTAGAGCAAGAGGGACATACAGTAGCAGATGGGCATGTTAGAAAGAACTATGATTTTACAGACAGGCAGAAAGACCAAGCAAGGCCTTTCCTCAGCAATCATATTCTGGTCCAGTAATGCGGGTTCCCCCATCAAACTCCTGCAAACAGCTTTTAAAATTCAGCTGGGATACAAGAAAAGGACATCACTTAATTTGTGATTAAGACTGGATTCGCATGAAACAGCTCAGAACAACTTAAGGTTCATCTCCCCCTACTTTCTCCCTTTATTTCATTGCTATAGAAGCACCGGGCTGCTAGGGGCAGCTCCCATCAGAGAGGCATCGTGGGCCCCGCTGCCGAGTCTTGCAAGCTCCTTGCAAGCGCTTCACGAGAGCTACTGCACAAGAGCAAGCGAGCGGGAGGCAGGCAGCACCCCAAGGACCAGAACAGAGACTCGCTGCCGTTAAGATAAGCAGGGCTGCCTAAAGAGACTGTCACAAAAGCTGTACTGGCCCACGAAGTGGTGTTTGGGAGCAAATGGCCTAGAACTTGCCCATACTGGCACAATTCTACCTTTCCCTCGCTGCAATTTTACTGTGCAAAATGAGTATTTTAGCCTCATATTTCTAGGAACACATGCCGGTGGCTACTGTTACAATAAAATATGAACACTGCATTGTGGAGAAAATGACCATTAATCCTGTAATCTGCAGTCATTTTTACCAATTCTGCACATTTCTTTAAATAACCAAGTGCATGCAGTAGATGTAAGTGCATTTAAATAAACTGAAATAGATACAGCATGAATAATTAAAGCCGGCAGGGAAATGTGCATTGTGAGACGCTAGTGGAAATAATTACTGATTTGTCTTATTTACAATAGAGCCTGGATACGGGATCAAAATAGCGCAAGTTAGGGAAAATGTCTGAAGACTGCCCTTATCCTACAGCTACTATATATTTCATCTTGAAAAGTACATAAACTAAGTTTTGGACCACTACAATGTCTGACTGTGTTCCGCTATTTCAGGGTTAGGCTTCCCAGCATATAAACTATGTCAAATAGCACTGATTTAAGGAGGAATATATTTTGAATGGACATCTAGGGCATCAACCTGCAACAACATCTATTAATGTTATTAGACACTGTACAGTTGAGCTTAGGATATATCCTCTAAAATCCCAGCACAGTAAATATCAGAATGCTGAAGGCAAAAGTGGATCATAGAATCACTGGGAAAAGTAATAAAGTGCTTGTACCTTTATAATATGCCAGGTTTTAAACAGGCTGTAGTTTAATTAGAAAATAATCTACTAGGAATGTGGTGGTTCTTTGAGTGTTAGGCAGTTATTGCAAACTACTTTAGAGCTTAAAAAAAAAATCGATAATGAAATAAACTTTCGATATGAGGCTGGCTAAACTGACTTCAATCTATTAGAAAACATTGTGCATTAAAAAAAATCCTATTTTAGAATGATTACTTGGCATGTGAAAGGTTTTTTTTTTTTAAAAAAAAAAGTTAACACTTCCTGACTGGTCTATCCCCAAAATGTTCCTGGAGCATGATTGCTAAACCCAAACTGAGACAGGATGCTAATTAGCTATGCTTTAGAGGAGGTAAGACAATCACCAACCAAATAATTTAAAAATGATATGTGACACAAACAAATCAAAAATAAAAAAGTTCTAAAAATTCTACAGAAGAGATGTAGACCAATAAGCCTTGTCAAATGAAGAAAATCTCTTCGAGGAGCCGGCTCTCCTCTAGCTCATCTGCTCTGCTCCTGGGACTCTGAGGGGTCCGGTGCCAAGCGGACAGCCCGTGGTTCCTGGGACGAGGTGTGTGCATTTTGCTCCTGTCGTAGGATTCTCTGTAGAGGTGTCCTGGGGCAGATATGGGACTCATGGCCTCAACCAGGTCAAGAAGAGAGGCTTCATACCTGGAGAAACACATCAAGAAAATGCAGTTCCATTAAGCATCTTGGCATCACACACAGATTGAACCCAATCTTCCCACCCTCATAATTCAGACTACACCTAGATTTGCCCGATGAGTGCCACAGGAACAGGAAGGAGTTTGCTCTATGTGTTCCTATGAGGAATACCCATACAGAGCTGTGAAAAGAGTTGAGCAAAGCAAGGGTACACAGTTTATTTTAAGCTGTTTCATCAGATTTTCCATTTGAGGTGTATAATGTCTTAGTCACACTCTGGAGATTGAGGACAGAACTCAGAGATATGACAGCCGAATACACAGAGCAGGTACAAGGCAGACCCACAGAGGTAGCAGTAAAGTGACTTATACACAGGCTGCACTTTTTTGAAGAGACTCTACACTTGATTTAGTTTCCCAGGGATTTGAAAACAGCAGGAGCCCTTATTATTATTGCCACAAACTACACGTGCTTCCTGTAAATCTCTATGCACTATATGGAATCTGTCTGGTGGAAGCACTGAAGGAATACAATCTAAGCAAGGCAATACAAAATCAGCACTTCGGGCAGCAAGAGAGAAAGCAAAGATGCTAAACATTACTCAAACTGTCCTTTAAGTGCGAGTACAGATCTGGAGGAAGGTTGAAAGCCAATGTTCACCAGTAACGCACACTGAATAATGGCAGTTACTTTAGACAGAGACTTCCTATTAATATTCACACAAGACAAGACCTGATCTAAATACCAGCACAGGACTGATCATTACAATATATTTTTGGCTGTCCAATTTTAAATGTCTTAAACAAAACCAGTTCCACTGCTTTCCCAGGGAGACTGTTTTCCAGTTGAAGGGATATCACTCAAAAGTTTTACCCAAAAGTTCCTGTAATTCCATCTTGGTGCTGTTAGCACCAACCTGCCTGATTTTCCCAATGCCAAAGTAATTCACACACTCAGTGACTTGCACACAGAGATTATTCACAGCACCCGAACCTGGGCACCTGAGCAGCCCGTTATTTTTATGGCCTCCCTCTGTTGTAGGTGGAAAGAGAAACTCCTCTATCCACTAAAGGAGCATCTCGGGCTCCATGTTTCGAGATCCTGTGGAAAAGCCTCTGCTTTTCCACTCAGGACAGTGGGATCTTAGGAATACTAAGTAACCAGCCAGCTGGAGAAGATGCCTAAATTTGGGTGAAATGAAAACTTAAGTACAAATATTGACATCACTTTTTTAGATGAGCTTCCCAGACACGGCCTATCACTGAGCTCATCACCTACGTTGTTCACACCTCAGGCAAAGCAGCAGCATGTAAACCCAGCAGAGCCACATACATTTCACTTAGCTCCAGCGGCAGGAGCTGCATCCCAACTAGCCAGGGGACTCCTCGTAACTCATGGCTGGCAGAGACCCTGAAAGATTCTTAGCTCCCAGGAGTTAACTGTGCTAGTGAGGGGTTAATAGTCATGTTAATGCTAAATCATTAGAGTTTTCTTATGCTCTGATTGCACTGGAAAGTCAACCCTTTCATTTCCTTCAATCATTTTTACTGCTCCTTCCAATTTGATGGCTGTCATCATTCCTAGCAGTCTGACTCACGTTATTGCATTATGGTGCTCTCCCCACTATTTGGCTACCTGCAGATTGGTTTATTTTCCCTCAGATGTACCATCTCACATTTCTCCCAGTCAGAAACCCATTCTGCAAAATTCTTGCTTCATGTTTTTAGGTTGTCTAGGGATCTTGGTACGAACGGGCTGTTCAAATCAGCCCCAAGAAAGCCAAAAATGAGTGACTCCAAACAAGAACAAGGAAATCACAGGTAGTTTTGTTTCAGCTGGACTACATTAATGGCTGATCTTCCTCAAATTTGATGCATTACAATTACACTAATAAAAAAAATTCAAGACAAATGCTTTTCAAGTAGCTGAGCAACAACATTTAAGGGTCTTTGCATCCAGAAAGCACCCTATAAAAACTAAGACCTTTTAAGGACACCTTCAGCCTAAGAGGGGAAAAAGCCACACTGCTAGTAAAAACTAGCACACAACTATATTAGACAGACTTTTCATACAGAGAAAGTTTTGGACTAAACTCTATATAGATATACACAGATGCTTTGAACCCCAAAGAAAACCAGTTAACACATACACTGGTTTCATTAGCCACACCTAAAACTCCTTTTTAGATTAATCTAGTCTAGCATACAAATGCTTATCTCCCTCTGACTGTAGTGCTATCATAAAATTTTCAATTTCTCCAGCAGCCACATTCAATCATAGATTAGGTAGGGAGAAACCAAACCAGCCACTGCATTTTACAGCAAACGTGCAGGCCCCGGATTTCAGTAGTACTTTGGAGTTCATTTCTTCCACAAGTTTATCTAAGTTTTACAGCATTTCTGCTATCAGGAAAGCTAAATGATTTGGCAGATTACAAGAGCAGCAAATAGCAAAGATTATGTAAAAGACCAGGTGTTGTAAATCAGTCTATTTGACACTGCAGTTATATATGCAATAAAGTGAATGAACTATGCTAACAGAGTGCTATCTGATAAAGAGAATGCTCCTCGCAGGTATTTAGTGTTTAATCCCATGATAATAGTTTGCCCCAGTTTGTCTAGGGAACATCAGACAGCATTTGGCTGGAGGCAACACAGTAGACCTAGAAAGGTTTGAAGCTCAGAAAGACAATTTTCTCACAGATTATTTGTATCTGAATGTTTAAAGAGATGCAGTCAGGATGCTCAAATCCTAAAATGCAACATTCTCTAAAGCAGTATACCTATCCCTTGCATGATCTGAATAAATGCATAAGTAAAACCAGCCTTCATTATTATTATTATTATTATCACACTTTATGCCGGCTGCAAAGTCAAGGCACTCAAAAGTCAGGCTATTTCATATATTAAAACTGATCTGTCAAACTTGGCTTGCAAATACTGAACATTTTTAATGCAAATTAACAGCCCGGAGTACATTTATACTATTTACATTCCCCTAGGAGGAAAAAAAAAAAAAAAACAGGTAAAGCACTGGGCACATAAGTTACATACAGAAACTTTTCATGTATAGATGTTCAACCAAGCAACCCAAACGTTCTGTCGGCACTAGATGATATTTTGTCGTCTTGACAGAAGGAAAACAAGACAGGAAACTATTCCTTTAAGGATGATTCAGTCTCCCTTCACCTTTTTGCTATATTTGTCAGTATGTTAGAAAGTCAATGAGTACTTTCAACAGACTGAAAAACAATCTATTTTCTAAGTCTGATTTTGACACTTCCTCCATATTTATATTTTTTTAATCTAAGATTCATCAGCTCGAAAGTCTGCATGTTTCATCCTGGGAGAAGAAAATTCCTAAGTTCTACTCTACAAGCTTAGATAAGAGGTCCAGCTATTTAGATAACTACAATTTGATGAAATTAATCTTATTTCATAATCTTTATGAATGCCTTCAGCACAAAGAAGTGGCGTTCTGGACTTGCCAAAGGATAGAGATAGGAATAGAGGATACAGACCAGGCAGGTTATTTCACTACGGAAGCCTGACCTTTGTTCTAAATGTAAAATACAGCTCAGTAGAGAACAGCATGGAGATGACCAAGCTGTCTGAGAATTAAGGAACATTGGGATCAAACAAGTAGAGCTGTGTCAGTGCAGAATGGTGCCCTGGCTGGTTAAACCCTTCCTGGTCTGGTGCTCCTCTGGGCTTCAATCCATGCATACAATTAGCTGAAAATTTTAGTTGCTGAAAATTTGACTCCTCAGCCACTAAGGTGCTTTTGTAAATTTGTAATAAACTTTCAGCATTAGCTCCTAATTAAACAGAGAAGTATCTCATGGAGTTTACATACTCTCGATGTGAAAGCGTTTTGCAGCCATCACTAAGGTAACAGGAAACATCATAAAGCATTACGATTCAGAACAGCTCATTAAATGCTCACATTTTAAAGAGGAAAATGGTACAAAAACCAGGTTCGCACAGTGCCAAATCCTTCCTCCTGCAGTATTTCTCTTTCATTGCCTGCACAGTAGAAATACAAGTCTCAGAACATCCACAGGTGCACCTTACTTTGTATTATGTTTCCAACACGAATGGGGAGAAATGCTCTTGCATTTTTATGACAAACACGCAAATGTGGCTGTTGCTCTGGGAACCATAAACCTCTTATTCCCAGGGTGGTTGCTGAGAAATCACCTTAAACCATTTGGTTCTCTGTCAAATAAAGCCTGCTGGGCAATCAGAGTTCAGACATTCTTACAATGTACAGTATCTAAATGGTCTAGTTATGCAAAAATAATGCACAGAATTAATCATTGTGCAGGATAATAGCAAAAACAGCATTCTTGGAAGTAACCGCAAAACATCCTTACATCAGTTGGCTGAACAGTGATGCTTATTTATTTATTTATACTTTGGGGATGTGTCATTGAATTTTTAATATCTGTCTATTTCCCATGGTAAAATATGTGATATTTCCTGTACACTGTTCAATTTTTAAACTACACTATCGTATTTTCATATTGCACAGTCATTTACCCAATAATATCATTTTCTCCTTCCTGGAAAAACAGCACAATCCCAACTACATTTGATATTTGAAGGAGCAGTAAGTTCCCTATGAGGCAAAATAGCCAAACTTATTGGAAGCATAAATAGTCTGGCAGTTGGATATATGTATATTTCCTTAAACGAGCAATGTCAGATATTATTTGATCACCATGTTCTGAGATATCTTTTCATTTACAGTCTCTGAAAATTTATTCTTCAACCATAACTGCATACAAAACACACAGAAGGTCTGTTCTGCAAGGGATGGCATTTCAACAAAGCATCCTGGCAATACGGTCTTAGAGATTAGTAGCTGTGCAGGTTTACGTTATTTAACTGTATATACCACAGGAAATAAAAAGGTTTATTTTTATACTGCTGCTTATATTTTCAACATAAAGTTCAAAGTGATTTACTAATGTTACATGAATTGCCTTTGAATTACGCCACAGTATTGTGCCTAAGTACAAAGCCTAACACTATTTTGTATTCGTAAAACACCGCCTGCCTCCAAGCACTTTACCAACACTAAGCACAGCTGAAAAACACATTCAAGGGGTAAGGAACAGACCCATTTTACAGAAAAGGAAGCCAAGCTTACTATTATTTTAAGTAAGGTATCAAACTTCTAGATTACAGAAAACAAGTCAAATAAAAGTATTTTCCAGGGACAAAACAGAGGCAGAGAATTGGTAGCCAAAGACCTGAAAACAGACACATAGGTTGCTTCATGAGCATTTTATCCATGAAAAACTTGTTTTGATAAATGATTTCTTGTCCCCAAGGTAACGCAGGCTATAGGAGTGGAGAGCAAAACTCTGCTAAATTAACTGGTCCGCTGCAACCCTTTCTGTCTTGGATCATGCCATAAGGACACGTGAAATCCACTACTGGCTCAGACTGGGACCCTGACTTGTGGTGGTTGGAGGCTTTTAGGTGGTTGAAGAGGAAAGCTGAGGAGAGACTAACTTTGCAGTAATTTTGTGAAAGGCCAGAAGCCAGGAGAGAGGTCCTTGCCTTTCATGTTTGTACTGCATCTTCAGGGACCAGAGGATTCCCATATAGTGACTCTCAAGACGCTGCAATCAAAAAAAGAACAGAGTGTAATCTTCAAGGCTGAAGCATCAAGAGAATCAACAAGATGACACAGAGAGAATGAGACAAAGGGATTCTGCTAGTTAGCATGAGATTCCCATTTTATTTCACTTTCAAGCAGAACGGGTGCCTGAGTGGATGCTGTTCACTGCCGGACACAGGAAGGGTCAAATTCAGCTGAGCTGTATGTATTTAAATCAACTCCAGGTTGGGCCATATTTCCTGTATTTCCTGTATTTTTCAAAGGCACCTCCAAGTTTTTCTTAATTCTTAAAGAAAAAGATCACACCGCCAAAGATTTCAAAGCAATTAAAAAAAGATCTGAGCCTTTTATTTAAAATACATCACACAATGTAAAACAGAATATATTTACACAGTGTCCTCAGCAAGTGCCTCCCGGAGTGCTGTAAAACCCACACCCACGTAATAGAGAGCTTATAGTATCAGAGACTGTTACAGAACTCTCTAAGGCAGCATTCACAGCATCATAACCTAGAGAAGGAAAAGACTTATTAGATCATCCAGCCATCTCCCTGCTGACGGAGAACCATTCCCTAGACTGTGCTCCTTAATATTTGTTGCTAACAATCAGCCTCTTGCTATTCTCCTTGGGAAGCCATTCCACAGCCAAATACATCTTGCACTATCACTGCCATTATTGCTTATTTATGGGCTATAGCATAACCCGGAGGCGCCCTGGTAAGGATCAGGGGGACTCACTCCATAAACACTTCTAGAAGAGATGCCTTGTCCAAAAGGGCATATGGTCTAAATAGATGTGTCAAAGTCCAGGGAGGAAGATATAACATGATTAAGGAGATGAAGATAGCACAGAAAACATCACATATGTTTCACATATTTTTGCTTTGGAGTTTCACAGAAGAAAAAGGTATGACACAGACAGAAATACACCACAAGAAAATGTTTATGATAGTCAGAGTGTGTTTTTTTCCTTCCAGCCTCACACCATTAGTTATAGCTAAAAATCTTGCATGCCACTCAGAAATCTCCTTTTTTTGGTACAAATCCACCCTGAGCATTTGAATATCACATTTTTTTCCCTTCCACTCCCATCTCAGTCAACGTTTATCCAAGCCATACATATTTTCATCTTCTCTCGTATATCACTACCTCTAGCATAGCAACAGATTTTGCCACTCTCCTCTGATCTTTGACAGTATCTTTCCAGAAGGCGACCAGCCAGAAATGAGCACCACATTCCCCTGGTGTGGGGACACAGAAGCAGGGAGCAGAGCTGCTCCCTCCAGCACACACGCGATGCTCGGCTCATCTCTGCAGGCTTGGATCACACTGGCCGTTCTGTTGCTACTTCATTGCTTTCTAATTTGTATGTACTGATGCAATGCGCTCTAACATCTCTCTGTGCTACAAGACCTCCAACGCCAGCAAGCTGAACGCTTCATTCTGAGGGGTGGTTAAGGCTACTTACCACTAAAACTTGTAAAAAAGACAAAACAAAACAAAAAAGCCCCATCATCAGAGACTGCAGCTTTTTGTACTGGAAGTGGAGGCATTAGGAGAAAAGCAGCAGATTTTGGTAACATCATACTGTGCTTACTTAAATGAATCATGCTTGAAGGTGTTGTGAGATACCATCTTCAAAGTGCAACAGCAGAACAAAGGAGGGTCTCACTTTGCAAGAGGCTGAACACTACTTGCATTCTGCACACCAAGCAGGCCAAGTATATCAGCATCTCAGAAAACTTCTGTCCTAGATAACAGCTGATAAAACATTTTTCTTTCTCAGTTTTCACCCTGGTTTCACCTATGATAGCGTCCAACTGGCTGTCGTTACAAAACAATGCTTAGTGCCACACTCATTCCTCCTTGTAACACAAACAAGGCACTGTCATCTCTGCTTGACCTGCGGGCAGAGACCAACACCTAAATTTCTCACCTGCCCTCCCTCCATTCCCAAAGGCTCCTGATCCCACCTCCTTGCCCTGGTAACCCAACCTTTTCTACTGCTTCCACATTGGAGTTTGACTCACTCTGCTGTGATGTTACCAGTCTGTCAAAGGCAACTAAAAAGGCTTCTTTATTGCTTTTGTTTGTGTGTTCTTTCAGTGGGTTAAAAAAAAAAATCTAGATCATTTCTTTTAAGCTATGGCTGCAGGCAGCTGTACTAGCATAACTGAGGTTGTGATAATTCTGGAAAGGGAAGGATAAACAGAGAACTGAGCATTGATTAGGGGAAAACCATTTTAAATCAGATCTGCCAGCAATAAAAGTATAACTTAGAACAAAGTTTTAGTAAGAAAACAGACAGATATTACAGAACCACAGAGTTTAACAACCACCTCTGCAATCACTTGGTTTGTATTGTCCTTCTCTCCCTTCCCACACACCCTCTTCCATCTCATCAAGCCTGAAAGCTCTTCAGATCAGAAAATGAACCTTAGTGTATGTACAACACCTGAGGCCCTGATTCCGCTGCGATATTACATAATAACTTTGCACTTCAGAGCATGCTTAGCTTTTATTCCCCTTAAGCACTCTGTCATCACAACGCATCTTCACTATGATCTGCAACCTTTATTGTTCTGGGCCAAAACTAAGCTGTCATCATCTTTTCTGCCATACTTCAACTCTACACTTCTCCTGCATTAACAGCTTTTTTTTCTCTTCAAAATTTTGCTCTTACAAGTTTGTCCTCAAGCATCTTTCCCCATACAGCAACCTCTAATTCAAGGAATCATCTTTTAAATTGTGCTTTTTCTTTTAAATGCACTAGAGCCTTTGACAAAGGGTTGCATATATAAGTGGCAGCAAAATTCTGCACCTCCTCTCTGTTATTCTCTGCCTTGCCTCGCAATTCTGATTTCTTTTTTATGTTTTATCTCTTTTCCCTCATTTGCTTCTTGCAGAGTTAGGACTAGCTTATAACCCTGCACATTACTGAAAACTTTGGGGGTACTAAATAAATAAATAATTTTTTAAAGGGAATGGCTCAGGGAAAAAAAAATAAGGGTTTCAAAGTCCATCATGATTTACATGGATTAGCAGTCTCTCTTTCTCACAAGCTCAGTCCAAATTCTTAACATGCCAAATAATAAATCACTTTTTTTGCCTTAACAGTACAGTTACTGGGAGATCTGCATAGTTTTAGGTCAAGCACTTACAACCATTTTATGATTCCAAAGTTTCTTACCTTGTCATTTAGCTACTGAACTGTGAGCTTCCATTGACTTTCAAACCATCGTGGCAAGAAAGCTACTACCTGTGCAAGATTTAAAACCTCATTGAGCAGAGGAGCAAAATTGGACTGCAGTCATTTTAAGTGTATATTCGGGTGTAATCCTGACCCCGTGGAAACCGGTGCAAGTTTGGCCGCAGCTCAGTGGGATTGGGCTTCTTCCCATTCATCTGCAGTTCCTTTTGTCAGGGTGAATAGGTACTGTGAACTTTCCATTTTACACCGTGACACTTGGAAATCGGATGCCTCAGTGAATACTTAAGAATTATTTATTTTACTTTTTAGTTTTCCTTTTTTACTACCCTCATGAAATACATTGTGTACAGACAATTGCTGTATCTAAACACCTTCCTGCAGATCTATGCTTTCTTCCCCTCCTGCTTATCAGCTTAATTTCTTCTGCTGTAGCACAGAATATTTAATAGCAAAATCCAGCACTCAGATTCTTCTGTTTCTTAATTATCTCTGTCCTGTCAGCTATATCACTGAAAACAAGTTACCATTAGACAATTCAGATACCAATAAACACCAAGTTGTGATAATATAAAGTCCTATATTACTGTCATTATAGAAAAAGCTGCTTCAGAGAGGTTTAAAAAAAAATTAAATAAGCCCAGTACTTCTAAATGGCCAAAAATCTAAAGATATCTTAATTATTCTTCAATATCTTAATCATTCTGTAGAATCATGATCTTGTATAATGGCCATTTTAAATGAAAGGTTTGCTGCTCTGCACAGTTGCCACTTCCTTCTAATTGTGAATTAAAGCATAATTTAGCATGGCTCCATGCCAGCATGAGTAGAAAAATTTACAGACACTAAGTCTGGCAGAGTAAAGGAGGATGGGAGGAGGAAAGTAGTTAGATTTCTTTAAGTAATAGAAAATCACTCACCAAGTTGTACTTTAAAACAAAACACTACAGCTTTAAGTTGTCAAACTGATTTGAATTAAACTACACAAAAAGTGCTTGCACTGTAAATCTTACAGGGCAAAAGTGATGGTAGGTTATCATTCTGTTTATTAGCATGCACTTTGGAGAGTTCAGGGCAAGTATGGATACGCATTCTTTCCATTTTATGCCGCACATTACTGCAAACACATTCCCCATAAATAATTCATAAATACATTGTCTGAAATTTCAGATTCCAAAAATACAACATGGTTCTCAACTTTATGGTTGCTTGGTCTTCAGAACAGAAATAGACAATTGGATAGATGGACTTGGCAACCCTGATAAGAAGCCATCAGTCAGAATTAGACTCCGGAGGTAAATGCAAACATCTTCCAGCTCCTGATCCATGAAACAGCAAGGCCACAATGATAGCCCCTGTGCTTATGCTAGCAGTCCCTTAGCAAGGAGCAGGGAGAAAAAGAGAAAGAAAGAAAAAGTGAGAAGAAAGTGCTCAGTTGGAGGATTGATTTTAAAAGGAACATGTATTACAGAAAGCAATGCCGTGGTCTTCTCTGTTCATGAGCCAGGGACCTAGCAGGATCGTTGGGAAAGCAAAGGGGGCTTTACAGGATGGTGTGATAGGGAGCTAATGAGGCTGAAACTGCCTAGAAATCCAGAGGAATTTAAATTTCAAGTACAGTAGTCAAAACAGAGAGAACAGTCATATTTTGCCTTGTAAAAAAAAAAGTCCAATTTCTGGCCAGATTGTGCACCACAAATATGAGCGCCGTTTGCTGCTTTCAGCTTTTAATTGGTATGACTTCATTAATGCTAAAGGCAGAGTAACTCACATCATCTGTGATGCCAGTTACACTGGTAGGAGAGGAGAACACAAGATCTTGCAGATTCTCTAGCAAAGCAGCACCTCTGCGAGCAGCAGAGGGACCACCACTCACGATCAGGAGGCTGAAGTGGGCAGTAAAGAGCTTTACATTTTTCTACACAAAAAGAGCAGTGAAGCATTGGAACAGGCTGCCCAGGGAAGCGGCGGAGTCACTGTCCCTGGCAGTATTCAAGAAACGTGTAGATGAGGCACTTGGGGACATGGTGGTGATGGGTTTATGCTTGAACTCAGTCTTAGAGGTCTTTTCCAACCATAATGATTCTATGCCTTGTGATTCTGCATCTTACTGACATTATAGCTGTAATCTAGACTTGGTGGCTTCTTTTTCCTTCTCTACATACTCAGAAGCCTCACAGCAGAGAGCAATTGCTTTGCGTTCACTTACTCTGCTCCAGTCACCTCCCAGCGGGAGAGGCCCAAGCAGTTTCAGGTACTTTAGCTCATGAACTCCTTGGTGTCAGGAACCCAGAATCCTCCTATATACTAGCGCTTTTTTTGAATGCCTGAACCTGAGCTTTGCCTGAAAGCAAACACTGCAACGGAGCTCGCTGACACCCCGACATGTTGATTGCTTGGGCTCAGACCAAATCTGAAGAAGCAGCGTGTAAACCCCAACTGCCGTGCACCTCTCTGCTTGGCGCTGCTCTGAGGAAGGGTCGGCACTCACCACCGTCCCATTCACTTCCAGGTGCGCTCAACTCCCCAGAGTAATCTTTAAATCAGCGGAGATTTCACGCATCAAAGATGAAGATACATAATTCAAGAGAAGTCGCCGAGTGAAAACAGTAGGTGTAAAAAAAACCCCACCTCCATGCGCCAGTGGTGCCTAGTTTAGCATGTCAAAGAGGGACGAGGGCTGGCAGGGAGCCGCACACAGGCGGCATGGAACTGTGGCGTGTGGCAGGGCCATTGTCGCCTAGGGGGGAAACAGGCCCTGAATAGGCTCGACACTGTGCAAGCACTAAGCTAGGAGGCACCCTACAGAAAAAAGCAGCGGTAAAGCACGGAGCACAAGGCACTCGGGCCTGCTGTCCCTCAGCTAGAGCCAGCGCACGCTAACAACCTCTTTCAGAAACTTTATGCGGGTGGTAGGTGCCCCACTGGGATAAATTACCTACTTTTGGTTGCCGAACAGATGGGTAGAGCGAGAAATTTTAGTTTGTTCATTCCCAGCAGTAACTAGCAAAGATGATCTGGGGCTCCGCAGGATTACTTTGCGATAACCATACACCTGCAGACAAGCTGTGTTTGTGTCAGTGACAACACAGTGTCACTGATGCGCTTGGAAAGAAAAAGGCAAGGCACTCAGCAGCTCCAGAGACTGGCTCCAGGCCTCTCATCCCCATAATCCACTGAATATCTAACCATTAGGAAGAGAAAGGCTGGAATGTGAACCAAGCTGCTGGCCCACAGTGTATGTGAAACACAGAGGGGCCTCACATGGTGGTTGAAAACCTCGTTGACACAAGGCCAGGACCGACTAGCAAGGACTGCGCCTTGGCTTACCGCACAGTGCCTGCGTGGGGCAAGTGCTGAAGCTGCCGATGTCTGCAGAACAGGAAGCCCCATAAACCAATCCAAAACATGAACCAAGGGCTACCTTTGCACTGAAGGGTTTGCACCTCAGTAAAATCAGTCTGGACACACAAGAAATGCAATGACATACTTAAACTAGCCTTTCCCATATCCCAAGTATGTATTAATACATACTTTCACCACATCACTTGCATCTACTCACGCAAAAATACAACACAGTATAGCATATCATATACAGATATATTTTTTCCTCAATACAAAGATCACATATAGATGTTAAACAACCTAACAAAAATATCTTAGTATATTCACTTAAAGATTGCAAATATTTCTGTGGCAGAAATCCCTACACAACTTTACAGCAAGACCTCTCAAAAGAAACAGAACTCCTCTAAAAGAAGAAAAAAAAAGAGCAAAAAAAACGCTACAAAATGAATGTGACCCGGGGACTTACCCTTCTATGCAACAACACGAGTAGAGAGCAGGGAGACAGTGAAGTCCACAGGGCGTGAAATTAAAATTTTCACACACATACAATGAAGTAATGATACAATGTTACAACCTTGGCACAAAAATCTTCTGGTTTGAGTAAAGTCAATGTCATGTGATGTTATGGTTTGTGCACTGGTGGAAATGTTCTGCTGCTAAAAAGTTTATAACAAAACACGAATGAAAGGAACAGAATTGTGCAGCTAATTACAAAAGGCCTCTACATTCTAGTGAGCTACAAAGTCCTTAAGAAGCTCATAATAGCGCGCAGTCAGCACCACAGGCTGCACTAACAAAGCATAGGATTCTCTCATGCCTAGAAATCTAGGAGAGCTGAGATGCTTTTGGGGATAGAAAAAAAAAAAAGAAAACTTAAAAGGATTTGAATTTTGCAAGACTTGGATGAATGGCCAAGAATAGGGATGTGGGGAGAAACTACACAGAGTCACCAAAAGCTGCGAGAAGCAACAGCTGGAGAAGTCCCCATTTCCCTGTTCTCCTGTTACAGTAAGGGGGAAAGAAGCACTGAAATCATGGAGTTTCCTCCACAAGGGCAAAGCGCTGGGACAAAAGTGGTTCCAGAACATTTACCAGTAGATCCACAGGTAAGGACACGGTGAACGAATTTGCCACATTGGACCTGAGACTTGCAAAGCAAGTTACAAACTGCAGTCATAGTACTACACATATATGTGCCCAACACGACACTGAATTATTAGATGATCTTCATGGAGCAGGAAACATTTTCTTTCCCAAAGTCTGAAAAAGTTTGCAAGCTCATAAATCAGAAAGTTCCTCATACATTGTGATGTTTCACCACCACCTCATGATTGACAGAAGTACATGTATTCTACAAAATATATTTATAGGTCAGAACAATGGGAAATAAAATCTTCACTACATCTCAAATCACAATTTAATGGTCACAGGTACAGAACTTATACACTCAAACATTACTGTGTGCAATGCAATGCACACAACGCTTGCGTGCAACTCACCCTTCTAGAAATATAACAGAAAAAGTCAGTCTAACAGTGCAAAGGTCATTTCTGACATGGCATGTTTCTCACCCTACTGATCCAGGGCGATACACACAGAGAAACATACAGCCAAATGTGACTTAATAAAACCTTCAAGTCTTCAGCTTATTAATTCTTTTAAATTTTTCTCATTTCATTCCAGTGATTTCATTAGGTTAGACTTCTTCATCTTTATTAAAAAATAATCAGAACTGAAATGTTTCAATAAACCCAATTTATGTTTTAAGTAGTAAAAGACGATTCGATACAGATGAAGCAAAAATGAAAGTTAAAAGTACAATGGCATCAGAAGCTTTGAGAATCTCCTTTAAAATATTTTAAATACATAAATAATGAACAGAGTGTTTCTTTGCCAAAGTATTTATTTTTTTTCCTCTCACCCCGTTCTTGAGATGTATATATAAAATTAGATCATTTAAAATTTACAGACAGAATGAACCAAAGAAAACCCACACTTAAAGTATCTCTACTAAAGCAGGAAGAGATAACTTCATATAGTGAAGACACAGACAAAAGACAAAAACAAAGGTATTTGCTTTCAGTAAATAGCTTAATTTACCACTACGTTTTCAAATGACCCCTTCTTCCGATAAATTCTGACTACATTTTTTTTTCTTGCAGAAGGGCGTAAATGAAGTACCACCACATAAACATGGCAAACAGATCAAAACTATTACCCAAGACCCTAATTTCTTTAAGGATGGATGTTGCATTGACAAATTGATACACTAAATTAAAACAATATTTAAAATTTACCAAATTGCATGGAATGAAAATAATAAACAGATACAGTACTCTTTTAATCTTATCTAAAACACCAAGGAGATAACTTCAGTTTTCCAGTCACAGACTGTTTGCAAAGACAAACTTACACTTTGAAGTGGAACGTCTAACTTAGTGGGGGGAAAAAAACAAGTCCACCTTACTGTAGAAATCAGCGCATTCAACTCAAGCAAGAAACTGTAGGTTGACAACAGCAATCTAGCCGGGGGAAGCAGAGGTTACCCCATCAGTTCCTAGTCTCCTTCAAATCTGTATCAGGAAACTAGAAAGTATGTTACACAATTCAAACTTCACACAAAACCATATTAAACAGTTTGTTGTTGTTCATCATGAAAACAGTGCCATTATTTCCCCACCAAATTATGGGCAGATACTTCAGTTATTTAATTACCCACCCCATTGATTATTAAGGAGCATAACAACTCTTTAATTATTACGTCCTATTCTAATTCCACTTTTGTCAGTGAACCAACTCCAGACAGGCAACCCTACAGCACTGAGATTAAGTCTAGATATTGGGGTTTTTTTTCCTCCACATTAGAAAAGTCTTAATAAGGATTTTAAGAGATGAACATATATGTAATAAAATATGTTTATCAGAAGCCATAGATTAGGGAAAAATTAAAGAAGCTAAAAAGTCATAAAAGAGGAAGCCACGAGCACAGAATCTTGGCATATGTGGAGCTGAGAGCTCGATAACTACAGCAAATTGGGACTAACCGGATCTCTGCTCTGTCTCTATCTAACTGTTGCACACTTGGAATGTACCTTCTAATTTGGTTGGAGGCCCCACCGTTTTTATGTTTTTCCAGTAGATGAATCAGTGAAGAATTGTTTCCTATTCATTATCCCTATGTCACTTTTGATCTTACAAACTTCTAAGGCCTCCTCACCTTAGTCTTCCCTTTTTCCAACCTGAAGAGTCCTAGACTACCTTCAAAACCTCTCCCACATCTGAACAGCACAATGGGTTGTTCATATGTTACAACCGAAGTGTAACAACAAACATTAAGCACTTAGATTTAATATCCCCGTGGAGCAAAAATTCACCACCCAAGTCTTTCATTTCAGAAGAGAAAGTGATATAAACACGAGAAAGTTTCTGAAAAAAAATAAAAAGGGCAGTCAAAAGGGCAAAAATGTCTGCAAATGGTATACATTTGTTTAATGGTATCATACTGGGGCCCAAGGAAAGGCACATAACCTATGAAGAAAGACTTCAAAAAGATGAAACGTGGTCAGACTAGCTAAGTGGAACTGTAAAGGAGACAATTATGTCCACTCAGGTCCAAATATGGAAAACAGCAAAGAATAAACCCTGATAGATTAAAACAGAACACACAATAAAGCCCAGACAAGGAAAATTACAAGTTATCTTACTGAACACATAAAAAACAACTTCTGCTTTAAATATATCAAAAGTAGTAAGTCTGTCTGAGCATCTTTAAAAGCCAGGAGGAGATAAAGTTTGAAAGGAGCACCTAAGGATGATAAGGCCATAGCAGAAAAGGTCACTGAATTATATGAACAAATTCACCACGCAGGAACCTGCAAAGTTTCTGATGTCAGAGAGGACATGGTGGAAGACGTGACTCCAGCTGAAGTGTCGTATAAAGACATTACAGAACAAAGCAACAGAATGAAAAATAATAAAGTGAAGGGATCAGATGGTGCTCACTAAGATCTAAGGGAGCTCAGGTATGAAATAGCTCGACTATTAACTGTGGTGCGTGACTAATTGCCTAAAAGTGCCTCAATTCTGGTGCACTGAAAATTGGCAAATCTAAGGTTTTTTTTTTTTTTTTTTTTTTTTTTTTTTTTTTCATAAAGGGATCTAGAGTGGTGCAGGAAACTGCAAGTGAAAAAGTCTGACATTTAGACCAAGCAAATTGATAGAAATAATGGAATTCATAATACAGGTGACCTTGAGGTATTGGAAAAGAATCTATATAAAGTTATAATTAATCAGAGAACTCTAATAGATTTAGAGCACTATTATGCATCCAAAAGAAGGAAAATAAAGTTAGTGTCATCTATCTCATGTTTCAAAAGCTTTTGGAAATAAGCTATTGGAAATAACTGGGGCAAGGTCCTGCTCAGACCTCACAATCTGTATCCTGGTCACCGATGTTCAAGTTCTGTGGCTTTACCACTTGGTCACCTTTGAAAAGGATTCCCCAGTGTAGTGGCAGCTCCTATCCTTCTTTCTTGATTTGCATCATCCCTATTTTTATTAAATGTTAAAAGCTCATGTTCCACTGAGGAAGATGCTGAATGTTCACCTGCTCACTCCCTTTCCCAGAGTATTCAGTACCTAAGCCCCTTGATTTATAATGCAAGTATTAACATTGTATTAATAAACAACCCATTGACCATGAAGCACACAGGTTAACCCTGCATTTGCCTCCAATCTATAATCAAAACACGGAAGACACACAACTTATTTTTAGTTCCATATATTCAGCCACAAGAGGGATAAGATGTCAGCACCCATTACTCTAGGCTCATTTTACAGTGCACAAGGAGACAGGTATCACCCAAAGGTGATTTAGCTCATCCTAAAATAGCCCATCAACCATAAAGGGAGCTGAGGGTAACTAGCTCAGATGTCTTAAGTTAAGCAAGATGAATTCCACCCTAACCATACTAGCATCACAGTTAATCACATTTATTACATGGACCAACCAAGCATGGAGATTCACCGTGCCAGGGTCCTGTCCAGAAGAGTTTACAGCCTAAACAGTCAAGGCAGGCAAAGGGCAGAGAAAAAGAATACCTGGGGAGAATAAACATCTGGGTGGTAGTATGACAGGGCCATGTCTTGGGAGAGGAAAACAAAGAAAGGGCAATAAGACAAAGCAAAAGGAAGCTGAGGTTGGTTTTGTAACAAGGCAAGGTGGAAAAGTAGGAATAAAGCAAATGGCTAGTAAGCTCATAGGGTGAATGTTCAGACTAAACTGTCTGGATGGTGGATGGGATCAGCCTGCCGCTGTTCCTGCTGCCCTGCTGCAGTTTTCTACAGGGCCGTATGGGAAAACCATCCCAGCTCTAGAGTTCAGGAAGGTTGACTACCCTCCTGCAAGCTTCAGTTGTTCCAGGAAACATGAACAAAGCAAAGCTGCCACCTCGATACCCCGTCGAAGATACTGCTGCATCTGAACAAGGCATTTTCAAAAATGGCATCTTAAAGTAAGATGTGATTATTCTGTGTATGCTATATGTTATTCTGTGTATGCTATTATGCAGTTCTATTATGCTCCTTCTGATGGAGAAGGAACAAAGAAGCGACTAAAGTGCTATGAGAAGAGAACCATGTCCAATTCTTCAGAGAATCATTAACAGAGGAACCAAGAGTGGTCCTAATTTGTCAAGTTCTATAGAATCTTCCACAACAGTAATTCCTAGAATATGTTTAGAAGCCATGATGCATAATACTCAGAGTATCAGTGGAGAAAGGGAAAAAAATGCAGTCAAAACAGGTTTCTTGACAAGGCAGCAGAGCAAAGCACAGACTGAACCTGAAAACACTGAGTCTTGATTACAAGTACAAATGGGAATCACATCCAATGAACGAACATTCACTTCAGACTTAATGTGCTATTTGAAAACCTGCAAAAGCAGTGCAAAAAATAATCAAGATTTAACAATGAAAATTATGGTAAAAAGCAGGCTTAAAGGGTTAAGTCGGCTTCATAATATGATTTGTACTCTATTTTCCTTCTCTTATTATTACTTTCAAACTACAATCAACTTATTGTCATACCACCGAATGATGGAAACCTTGCCAACTACTTCAAAACTGACACGTTTTCTGTTGCACTGAACATTCCCAGAAGACGTTTCCCCTCATTTTAATACAAAATCCTGTCAGATCTACATAGCTGAATAAAAAAATGTGTAAAGGATATGTAGCTGTAATAGACCTCCCCCAACTAGTCAACTTTGGAATAAAAGACGATCAAAAAAGACTCAAAGATCTAGTGCTAGATTAATGCAAATATCTGCCTGTTTGCAAGTGTACTTTTTGATTAAACTGGCATACATCAAGTACAATTAGAAAGGTTATTTATAACTAAGAAATACATAATTCTGCATTTTAATGAGGGTGACAATTACAGCCAACGGTTGCTAATTAACATTAATCCTCTTGCACTGCAAGTCAGAGTTTCCCAATGTGATTTTCATTGTCAGCAACGGACACACCAAAACTGTTAGCACACAGCAGCTACTAGATTGATTCCTTTGACACAAATAGGTGCTCCTGTTACACAAAGTAAAGAATGTGATTATGCGTTAAGTTTGATAACCTCAAATGTACATACAAAATGTCACTTTAAAATTTATTTGATGCCTGCAATATGAAATGTAATCTGTGCTTATCATTTTCATGGCTGAACCCAATTGCAGCTTTCCCAAGAGTCAGTCTACACAGGTGAAATCTGATTTCGACACAAGTTTGAAATTTCCTATTGTTAAACTTGGTTTTGATCCCAATCCCGGTTTCACATCTACACTTCTTCACTCCAGAGACTTCAGAGCTTCTAATGGTAGTAACAGAACAATGTAGATAAGGAGAAGTGTGCCCTTTGGGGAGCAGGTTTTGAAGCGGAATTCCAGAGCAAGAACTTGAACTGAAAATGCTGCAAATTGATTTGCTACCACAACATGCACTGTTGCTGCAAAGTTTCTTATATAGAGTACCACAAAAAATTGGTTCTCAAAGTAAAAACTGAATTTCAAATCCTAATCTTTCAAAATTGCACTAATATATTTCCACTGGCTAACTAAATGCTTTCTGTAAACAAGCTCCCTGTCTATAATGATAACTATTGACCTAATTGAACACTTCTGATAGTCATGATTCTCTAAAAGAGAGATGACTTAGATTTTGCAGTTATGTATTTCCATAGAGAAGTTCTCTCTCTCTCAGCCACTCTCTTTTAGATACAAGAACAAGAAAGCTGCTTCTAACAGCTGCTTTTCAAAATGGTCTTTAACAGGAAGAGAGACCTGACACAAACGCCACCAGGATCAGGTGCAAAAGATCATAATACAGCCAGTAAATAAAGCCTCTATAAAGAGTGTCGAAGTGCTCACCATGTGGGTCAGGCAGTTGGAGTGGAATCAATGCTAGATATAAGTAAATGAGAAGGCACGAGAGGAGAATTGTGAGCTCTAAGCAAAGAAACCTATAATGCACTTCTTACAAAGCACTGTAAATTTCACATTTATTTTGTAAGTATGAGATAGATGGGTTATTTCTACATACAGAGGTGCCCAACTAAAATCAAGATAAGTGATATTAATGTCCTATGGTCAGTATTATTGAACCTCGAAAGCAATAAACTATGAGTCGATAAATATTACATTTGCAACATAGTTAACATTCTTCTGCTGTCTCTGGCACTTATTACACATTGTAACCGCAAGTCTACAATACATTATTCATATTTGGGGTGTCACTGAGTGATGGATTGCTGTAAGAGAGGCTGTCCTTTAAATAAATCAACAAATAAAAATGCAAATGTTAACATTTTCAGCCACAACTTTTTCCATCTTGAATGGGGAATGAAAATTTCACATTATATCGACAGCCAGCAGAGAGAACAATTAACAACCTACACTGTGAATAAGGGAGATTAATTTGCAAACGTCTCGTTTTATCACTTGCATAAGAAACTATATTGGACTTTTTGTACCGCTAGCTCTCCCAGGGAATCGAAAAAACTTGTGTCTCCTATCATATTCATCACCTAACTCACTGTTCCCCTGCAACTTAATTCTTTAAAATGCTCAAAAGTAAAGTCTGGAATGAAAGTTTTCTCCTCTTCTTCCTCTTTTTGAATACTGAAACGTATCTGATAGAAGGGGAAATAATCTGTCTTTAGAAGTGCTTGTTTAGATTCTACAGGAGAAGGAATTTCAGAGCACTATCTTAAGAGCAGAACCATATCTAAGCATCCAACACAGAGACCTGAAAGGCAACTCCGGCATGAGTAAGACAAAAGCTTAAATCTCACCACTGTCCTATAACCTAAATACTCAGCACAACAGATGTACCCTACGCTATTCCAACGTGTATTATTAAGCATACAGCTCTGCACATTATATTTTATATCAGATATTAATTTGCTTAAAAGTCCCTGAATAAACATTCACCTGAGATGTGCTGGGCAATTGGGTAAATAGTTTTGTTTTTAAAATGTCCCTAAACACAAATTTAGACAATACAATCTGTTTATAAAAACTCCAAGAGGCCACTGTGCTCTAACAGATAATAATACAGCTAGAATACGGTACTTATATTGCAGGAACTTTTAAATTGCTTATTTTAATGGCTAAAAGATACTTCACTTCAAGACAATGCAATCAGCGAGCATTAAGCTATGATTTAACACCGTGACAAGGAAAAACAGGCTTAATGCCGAAATCAGGCTATCACTCAATATCTTAATTTACCTAACTGTTCTTAAATTCACTTCTTAGATACCCAAAGCAAAAAAATGCTGCAGGAGAATTATCCGTTTCCATGGTAAGCAGAGCAACCTCTGCTGATGTCTCGTAAGCGCTCGATTATCTGCGGCGTTACAGGACTGGCTCTGCCAAATTTGACATGACCATGGATTCTGTGGGGGGAGAGGCTGACAATTGCACCGAGGCTGTAATCAAATTAAACGCTCTTTCACAAAGGAACGATTTACTTTTTTTTAATACTTCTTTTTTTTTAAAAAAAAAAAAAGAAACAATGGCTCAGCATTTTGATTTAAACAGCTTAATTCCTATTTTGCAACACACTAGCTGTTTTGCTGAAAACAGTGCTTGAAAATAGCCGAGGTAAGATGTAGTTTCCATTAAAAATTCTTCATTTCTAAATAAAAGTACATAAATACCATTACTTCCCCTTTCAAGCTTCCTTGCAATTCACAGGCAAAAAAACAGTGTCTTGCTTCTAGGCAAGTAGTAGGTATGAAAAGGACATTCCTGGTCACCAAAAAGGTGATGGTTAAGACTGTCAGAAAGCACTGTGCTTTAGGGATAAAGAACACAACTTATTCTTCCAAATGTGCCCAGCCCCAACACTGCCTGTGATTTTTTCCCCAATTATATTGGCTTTGGTTTAGATCAGTAAGTACATGGAACAGAAAAGCTTTCCCGATCTGCTGCGAACATAATTTCAAGGGCCTTGTGCAGGTGTAGACACTTGGCTTAATAACATCCTACAGCCAAACACGTAATGCTTGGCTGTATTATGAAAAGCAGCAATAGGCAAGCATAAAAGCATGATAGGCAAACAAATTAACTATTGGCCTAACCACGGTACACCCAATAACAAAAAACTACATTTCGCTTTAGACTCCCTTGTGATCCGCCATTCTGAGAGCCACAAGCTTGGTCCTTGTGCAGTTCTCACACTATAAATCTCCAAACACCCATCTTTACTTCCTAGGGACACTTAATTCCTGTCCCAGAGACTGTTCATTCAACGAGAGAGAAGAAAACAGCATTGTGGCATTTCTTGCGGGGGCGGGAGGCAGCTTTGATACACACTGGAGCCTCCATTTGAGGCCTGCCAAGAAAGGCTCTCGAGCCAACACATCTTTACCTGCCATGCCTGCTCCAGGAGCAGAGCTAGCACCCTAACACCTTGCGCTGGCAGGAACCTTCTGCCACCTCCCAACACCTTCTCCCTGGCAGACTTTCCATTGCTACTCCAGAGCGCCAGGGTTTGTGCTAGTTAAAGCTGGCACAAGCACGAGTTGAATCTCGTCCTCTAAATTTAAATAGTCAAAAGTAATTATATTTACATGTGCTGCCGAATAAATAAATTTGCTCTTCGGCTAAGGCTTTGTGTTGCAAGTCTCATGCCAGCTGTTGTGGTTAAGCTGTTAACCCCTCCCCCCCCCCAGATCGTGGATTATAGCAAACATGCTGACAAACCCTTAACTTTAGTGGCACAAAAGCAGCAATAATTCTCAATATTGATTAATTTAGTTAGTTAAACCTGCAGTCTAAGCTTATAACCATTCAGTGATAAATTGAGAGTGACCTGCTGCTCAAGCAGGTTTTTTGATGAAGGATAGGATCAGCTTTAGGTCTCTGCAGAACTACTTGCCCATTTACCATTTGCAATTAGGGAAGGCCATGAGTAAGGGAAAGCACAACATGGCTGCTTACACTGGTCAATCACACTTAGAGCACCAAGGGCGAGAAAGCAAGGGAGGGGGCACAGGATAGATCATTCCAGAAACATGGGATTTTTCAAGATTTGCCATCAGCTGGTACAATAAACCTTTAAAGATGACAGCTAATTGGACTGTTTTTACTGATCACTTTATCTGATATGATTTCAAACAGCATATTTCAACAATTATTTTACTCCACTCTCTGGAAAAGAATGGACCATCGATCCTCTTGAATAAAATTCCTTTTTTTTTCTGAGCTGTTGTTGTATGATGTGAATAATTATCTTATATCTACTCCTCAGTGCTTGAATGGAATCTCAACTTATCACTATTAGATGGTACCACACAATCTCTTATTCACTCTCTTTATCTGATATTACTGATTTCCAAAGGTAACGCTTGCTTCCAAAAAAATATGTTCCAACAATCCTGCAGTTTGTTTGTTTAAATGCACTGTTACTGTGGGAAATACAGCCCAACCCATCCAGTTCTTAAATCCTCCCAGAATTACCATCTTTTCCTTCAGAAGAAAAAAAGTGTTTCCGTAGCAAGCAAGCACAAATTTGTCAATATTGATAGTGGTTTTTCACCTATTATATATTGCAAGTTTCCTCAGAAGAAGGAAATAAAACTGCCAGCTGCTGCCAAGAGTACAGGGATGCTATCAAGCATACATTTTCCTAGTCCACTGGGTCAAGAAAAAATTCTATCTAATCCAAGTCCTCTCATTCTCCAAGAAACATTTAACTCTTCTCACGAACTGTTATATGTTCTAGCCATCCCACTGCACAGAGTAATCTAACTAATGGTGTAAAATATAGTAAATTCATACTTTAATCTGCATTTATTCTGCTGCTTAACTAAATATTTTATTACTAGAAAATGTGAGCAATGATAAAGGAAAATAAGGACTGCCATGTTGCTTTTTTAAGCACTTTTTACAAGAATTGTAATCCTGTCCAAAGAAGGCAAAGTTGTTTTTAGACTCAGAATTGTAACAACAATGTTGCTTTGTTTCCTCACTGGAGCCAAAGTGATAATGCTGCTTTTCCAGTGCATTTAGTGCAGATATATAGTGTAATCAGGAACTGCTGACTTAATGTGATTTTGTTGCTTGTCATTAAACATAAAATAACTTTGGTACAAAACATATAAAAAGAAATGCCATTTGATAAAATATGAGGGAAGATACAGGGGGATTAAAATGTTCAAATGGATTTAAAATCTAACAGGGGTTAACATCATCCATTCAAATTATTTACAAATGCATTTAATGTGTCAGGGCTGCAAATATAAAATACTTCTGTTCAAAATCTAAGTAAAATTAAAATGTTAGAGCTTGGCATATTCCTGCTTTTCTTATTCTAACAAGCAAATTAAGGCTTACTATAAATGTCAAAAGGATACAACAGTTTTTAGTTTATATTAACCAGCTTGTGCTAACATGAAACATCATGGGAATTCAGCCACTTCCCTGCATCTAGGGATATTGACTGTTGCATTTGCAGAATCTTAAACCAGAGATTACCGAGCATCTTACCGTGAAGTGTCATGCTGGATTGGTGATGTGGCCGTGGTTACAAACTCCTTCCTTCTCCCTGCCAGCACAGGAGATGTTGCTGCATCTTTTCTAGGCCCTGAAGTTGTCCCTGTGGAAGGAATTGAAGACAATTAAGCAGATATTAAAGGCTAGTAAGTTTTGGATGTATTTCACAATTCCACATTACTGAAGAACACCATGATCAAAACCTAAGCCATTCTTAGGTCTCCTGTATATTCAGTAAGATGGCAAATAGCCATTATCAGTTGACACTGTTGTGCAAAACATGTTTTTCAGCATCATGTGGAATAATGCAGATCAATGTGGAATAATAAGCCATAGATTATAGCCTTCACCTTTCCATCTGAGTTTTCACAGACTTGCACTGTTATTTCTTGTAACAGCCCACAGGATTCAGTTCTACAGATGTAGCTCTTGTGACCTTCTACAAGATGCTAGCTTCTCCAAGTTTTTTTTTTAAATGTATCTATAACAATATTTTGCTCTCAGTAAAACAGAAATGTTTGTTCACCCCTTCTTTTTCACAAAATACTTTTGGAATTAAAAAAATATAAGTTCAAAATGAAGTCTGGATATTATCTAGCACAACACTGTAGTCAAAACAAGGTCAACGAGATGGGATTTTGCAGGGATTGTCAACTCCATTTTCAAAAATCTGCAAGATTGTTTGAGATCTGTGCAACCTATTCCAAAGTTTGGCCACAGTGCAAAAAATTTCCATACAACTTATCAGATTTCCCCAGTCTGTAACCTTTGGCCATTGCCTTTTGCCCTGTAACCTCCAAGAAAGTCTTGTTGCCTGTTCAGTACCATCCTGTCCTTATGGAGCCAATGGAGTCCTGGATTGCATTAGGAAGATCCTGCTCCTCTGCTCGGCCCAGGTGAGGTTGCACATGGAGTCTCATGTCCAGTTCTGAGCTCCCCAAAACAAGAGAGTCAAAAAGCTACCTGAGTGAGTCCAGCAAAAGGCTACTACGATGAGAAGACCGTAGCATCTCTCTAATAAGAAAGGCTAAGAGAGCTGAGGCTGGAGAAGATTGAGAGGAGCTTGTATCAATACATATAAATATCTGAAGGGAAGGTGTAAGGATGGGACTGGAATCCAAAGGATTCTACTCTGCAGACCTCTCAGTGGACATCTGCCCTCTTGAAATGATGGGCTGCAACTCTATTGCAAATCTTTCCCATGTCACGACTAAACACTTCTGCGCTCTCTTAACAGTGATGTTATCTACCATGCAAGTTGAAATACAGCAATATATTAAAGTTGGAATTCAGTTGAAATGTCAGGGCAATATTTCTACAGGTTAATGTTCAAGAGACCAACATTACTCAAAATACTGTGTTGATTTAGAATATATAAACACACATGCATATAATCTAGTAAAACCACGTGTTTTAATGCATGTTACAGGAAGGCTAACAAAAGAATGGATTCTTATTACCATGCTCTAATGCACTGTGCTTCAACATTGCAAAATGAAAGCTCTAGCTAATTACCAGTGAAGGAATTCTTAGAAATATCCCAGGAATGTGTGTTGACTGCATGTCCTGGCAACTTGGCAGTGTGCCAATCCATGATGAGTGGGTATAGAATCATAGAATGCTTAAGGTTAGAAGGTACCTCTAGAGGTCATCTAGTCCAACCCCCCTGCATACGCAGGGTCACCTAGAGCACGTGGCACAGGACTGCGTCCAAGCGGGTTTGGAAGATCTCCAGAGAAGGAGACTCCACAACCTCTCTGGGCAGCCTGTTCCAGTGCTCTGTCACGCTCACTGTTAAGAAATTTTTCCTTAAGTTCCTGTGGAACTTTTGATGCTTCAGTTTCTGCCCATTTCCTCTAGTTCTGTCGGTGGCCACCACTGAAAAGAGGCCAGCACCATCCTCCTCACTCCCTCCCTTGAGGTACTTATAGGCACTGCTCAGGTCTCCCCTCAGCCTTCTCTTCTCCAGGCTGAACAGGTCCAGGTCTCTCAGTCTCTCCTCATAGGGCAGATGCTCCAGGCCTCTGATCATCCTCGTAGCCCTGCACTGGACTCTCTCCAGCCTCTGCACACAAAGACTGAAAGTCTCTTTGCTTGGGCATTGGCTTATGACCGAATATGAAATATTTAGAAACCATTTCATGTGACAGTGGAATGAGGCAGCTGGATTTTAAGAAACTAATACTAAAGTAATAAAAACCTGGTGAGCAAGGGAGAATATATTCAATTTCTTGTACGAGAAAAGGCTGGCACATTGTCGACAGACTGAACTCAAAGCAAAGTAGATATATTTCTCTGAAAAAGAAAATATATGGACCCAGAAGTGGCCAATACAGCCTCAAGGGGACTGTTCAAAGGCTCACGTTTGAAAACATTACTAGGGCTACAAATGGAAAACAAAAAAAGGAGCTAACTAGGAATATACTTAGGCTGCGCAGAGATAAAACAGAAGCAGAAAGAAATCCTGAATTAGTGAATATAAAAATAAAAACCTTTAAAAATAATATCAAAAAAGACATGAGTCTATAGAGGGAAAAAAACACCAAAGAGAAAGTAGGTCTATGAATAAATGAAGAAGATTAAATCAATAACGATCCTAAAATAGCCAAGCTCCTAATAATTTTAAAATACAGTAAAAGAAAAAAATAAGGATAAGGAATATCGGCAACTAGGAGGTAATGAAGACCTTGTTGATGTATAATACCTGCTTATACGAAGCTGATGAAAAGAAATTATCAGGAGAAAAAAAAAGATACAAATTCTTTCATCTGAAGGATATATATTACAGGGCTAAAGGGAATTAGCTAATGAATTTACGAAGTGACTGGTAATTATTTATGAAAAGTCATAGAGAACTGGGGTGATACAAATGACAGCAAATTAATTAGATCTGCAGGTGTTGGAAGACAGTATGAGACTGGAGAAGTTACAGATGATCTAGAGGAGCAAGAAACAGGTGGAAAGAATAGACACATTCCCCCTGGAAAAAGGAAGCTCATGCATGGTACCAATAATCTAAACTCTGATACCAGTGGAAAGTGAGAACCTGGGGCAGCAAAGAGCAGTTTGCCTGCAGGGCAAGGTACCCACAAAGCAAGTTACAGATGTCTTCTAAACGGTAATGTTAAGAACACTATTTTCAACTTGGTTAACTTGGCATGAGAATGACTTAAGTCATTTCAAAGACTCATTTTAGAAAATTTAAGTAACTATATATTTCTCCTTGACAAACAGACAGCTAAAAATTGAATAAAGTCAGGAAAATAAAGCACCCTGCATTTTTGAATGTATAAATACTGAGAAGAAAAAAAATGTTGAGACTGGTTGAAGCAGTAATGGGATGAAACCAAGCAATGGAAAATATAGGTTGATGATCATGAAATAAATTTTTATGAATCGCTTAGTACTAATACTCATAATACTTAACATTTATATAGTACTTCACATCTTCAAAGCACTTCAGTAATATTAACTAATTGCTCCATTGGATTGTAGGGAAGAGTCTTCCCTCAAGGGAAGTTCCAGATCCTGAATCGCTAAGAAGCTATGTTAGAAAAACTGCTGAAAAACAAACACTGTAGAGAAAAATCAGCCCCTGGAAAAAGTATGGATGCTAAGAATTAAAGAATTCTTCCTTCTCTTTTTTTTTTCTTCTTTCATATATAATGAAAGCTATGAATGTTAATACAATATAATATAAAAGCTCCTCTGAAGAAGGAAAAATACCTCCTTTGTTTCAATACAAAGATTTTAGGTAGGAGGTAAAGGGGCATTTTTAAAAAAAAAAAAAAAAAAAAAGAAAAAGCTTAGAAAAGCAAGTGCCCACTATGGCAGAATGTAACAGACAGAATCTAGTCTAGTTTCCCAAGCCAAAAGCAAAATTATCCAGGGTAGAGAGGAAAAGAAACACACATTTTTGTACTCTAGTGCTTTTTAACTAGACAAGTTGTTAGATTTTAGTACAAATTGACATAGCTGCTGGTGACACCAATAAAAACAATTTACTGCTGAAAAGATCCAAGACTTGAGGATTGCTTCGTCTGCTTAAAGTTTTGCTGGTGAAACTAAAAAAAAGTTTGGCTGCAAGACACAAATACCTACTAAAGCATAGGAATAAAAATTAAGGAGCAAACAGAAATAGGAGACATTAACTATTAGTGAAAGAAAATCTGATTGTCGGAGCACGGCTGGTAGCTTGAAAACAGAACAGAAATGCACCTTTCACTCAAAGAGGTGAGGGGACCAAGGTGGTGATGGTTTTTCCCCATTACTAAAAAATTACAGGGAGAAGACAAAGAGAGTTTCTTAAGAAATTACTCCTTTCATATTCACTCTATCCGTGTATAATAAGCCATCCTGTGGGCAGCACAGCTCTCCACCATTCCAGCATGGCCATGGTTTACTGGCTATTAACATTATTTCATAATAACGCTATTAACATTATTTCATCAAAACAAAATCTAATAGTACAAGGGTAGTAAAACAGGAAAGCAATAAAAATCCGATACAATCACTGGAGGGACACAGTTTATGAGTTGCAGGGTAGACACGCACAAGCACGGGGAGGCTGACAGAGCCAAAGGCCAACATCAAAACTGACACTGCACTAACATTTGCTGGGAGATAGTCCCCATCCTAGTGCATCTACAATTTAAATAGACAAGACAGACCACAGGCATGGGAAAGATTTTTTTTTCCAGTGCTAGTATAAAACTAGACTATTAAAAAATTTCAGTTCACGTGTTTATATGGACATGCATCCATCCTGGGGTCAGAAAGTACCCTGCTAAGAAACATCATCTTTCAAGAGATAGTTGAATGTCTCAAGATGTCATCATGTTGACTTTATCCGCCTTCCCCACACTGCATGGCTTGGCTAGAGCTTAGTTAAATGCACTGCAGTACAGGGATCTTGTTTCTATTGACACAACACCTACTGACCACGGTCTGGGGCAGACTTTCAGGCTTGATGGTCCAGTCCTTGGACGCAGTAAGGCAAATCCCACAATTTTACAGCATTCACCAAAGAAAACAGTATTTGTATTCCTGGTTTTATTTTTGCAATAAGCTACAATAATTGCTTCTTAATAAAAAGATAAACTCTGAAGCAGTGATTCCAGTTCAGCAACAGACCATATGATCTGGCAGAAGTAGGGAGAGAGACAAAAAATATCCAGAGCTAACTAGGATTAAGAAACTTGACCTTGTGCCCTCGTGATCTTCAAAGATGAGAAAAGACAGTTCAAAAGTCTATGTGTATATCTGTTAAAGCAGTCCAAACATATAACAGAGGGAAGCCAATTAAAAAGGTACTAAATACAGAAGATTTCAGCTCCAGTGATTAGTGCTAGGTAATTTGCCCTGTGATAAACAAGCCATTCAAATCAGTAATAGACCTGAGGTTGTTCCACAGCTTGAAAACATTTCTCTGAACTTTATCTGATATCACAGCAAGTGCCAATGTCTATAAGTTAAATTTTGCCATGCAGCGCTCTGTCTTCAAAGTTAGCAATCCCAATAAGTGTTTGTAAGAGCACCACGTTCTTCAGACGCCACGCTGACCACTGCAATCACGCTATCAGCACAGGAGCAGCCTGCTTGCTATGTGCAACAGCCAGATGCAGCTTGTAACTTCTCCTAAAGCACTAAAATGAAATGAATGAACAAAGGAGAGGCTGGGTTCGATTTTTTTTCTTCTAAATCTGTGGAAAATAAATTACTTTTTTGGGGGACTATCCCTATCCAAGGAACAAAACCCATCATCCAACAACTGTGAAAAATCTCAATTTCATCACTACAGTATTGAGAAGGAGGAGGGAGAAGGAAGAGGAAAAGAGAAGAAAAAAATGATAGCTGAAAAAAAAACATAAAAGAAAACCATCAGTGAAAATTGCCCCTGAAACTTTGCAGAATTGTAACGGCTTTCTCTTGCTTAAATTGATTGGTGTAGCAATGTTATAAAATGACTATTAGGATTCATTGTGCACAACAGAAAGTGTGAAATGTCAGCAGACTATACAGCAAAAGTAATGGGTCCTGAACCCCTGTTAGTCAAAAATGATTTTGTTTCAAATTAGAAATTGATTTTTTTGGACACAAGCCCTTTACAGGCTTCCAACTTTTGTAGCTGTGCCTTGGAAGAGATTAACCTCAGCCACTGTTTGGGTCCGGGCTGATGATACCCTTTTGAAAGTTTCTTCACAGGGACTGCTTTTTAATGTTGGTACGGTCTTAACCAATAACACAAGTTATTTGTTCCTTTGAGAACTGCACCACATTTCTTCTCATTTTGCCATTTTCTTTATTTTTATGCTGACATATAGAGCAAACTGGCTGACAAGTTAAAAAATAAATAAATAAATAAAAAGGCAAGCCAGCTCATAATTGAACCACGGATTATGTTCAAGGCTCAGCAGTGAAATATCCAAGCTGCTTTTGTTCCCAACTCTTTCTGCTTCTAAGAAAGGCTGTTTTCTCTGCTCCTTAAGTGGAGGTAGGGGAAGGATAGATTCTAGCTGTACAGATATCCCTGTGTGGCAAAATATCAGGTTGTAATGGTGGAGCCATTACTTGGGGAGGAAAAGAATGTGAAGAAGATTACATTTCAAGAACAAGCCCCACTGCACTTATTCTCTGCTTGCTAGGAAAGCAAAAAGAATTGTTGAAGTAGCTTTTTGAGATTAAAGGGCTATTTTTTGTCCCTCCCATCAGGAACACCAACCACGAAGATCACTTGTTGTTTACAACAAGGCTTTCGAGGTTATTACTTTAAACATAGCTACCTTCTCTTGGGTTGTTTTAAACAACTTGCCGTCCTCTGCCTTTAATCACACATTTTGCTTTGCACTCCTCAACACACACCTATAGCTTCCAGATGTGAGCAGCAACTCATGCAGCTGCAATCCGTATGCTTCACCTTACCTTTCCTTGGCCTGCTGCCTTCCCGCCTGCCCTGCATCAGGAGGGCTTGTCCATCTTCTGCGTTTGCAGTAAAATCGACTATTTTCTTCCCTGAACTGCTCCCGCCACTGCTCCCTGGTGCTCTGGAGACTTTGCCCACTGGAGGTGTTCTGGGGAAGTAATCTTCACTTTTCGATCCGGGTAAACTGGGGAGAAAGAAAGGTCACACACTATTACATGAGGCACTTCACAGGAGCCTTTTCACTGCAGCTTTGCTAGAGGTTTGAAAGTGTACCTCAAAGGCATCTTGGATCATCCACATGTACATATATAGAGGGAGACTGAACCAGAACTTACCTCTTTGATGATTGACTGGGCAATTAGTTGTTGGCCACACTAATGAAGTTTTAGTTCATAGGAGCTTAGCTAAGGAGGCATGATGATTCCGTTTTCTATCACTGACATTTAGAGGTGTTTTGCACACAATGATCTCAGTTCTGCTGCCTGATTCTCTACTGCCACTGGCATGGATTGTGAAACACTTGCACTCTAAAGCAGCCCCACACATGCAAGAGCTTCCAGAAACAATTCAGAATAGCAAGCATTGCAAGGACTGGGAAACATGTGACAGGATGACACCTTGCAAAGCTGTGTTACCAAGGTCTGCTTTCCTCAATCCCACATTGTGGCAAGACAGTTTTGTTTCTATGTCACGGTACTCCAAACATGGTGCAGCCAGGTTGGAAAAATAGTAATTAAAAACAAATTTTCACTTTTGCAGGAAAGATGAGAAGCAGAGAAGAATTTATGGGAAGAAAACTAAGGTCATGCTTTGCAAAAGAGAAACAGATACACTGGGGAAAAGGAAGGGTATAAAGAAACAGAAACACACGGAAGTGTGACAGAGAATGCACTAAAAACAATGGTGGCAGAGTATGTAGTGCACCAAGTGAGATCATTTGGATAGAGTTAAAAAAAAAAAAAGGCAGTTAAATCACATGTCCATTTCCAGCAAGAGAACATCATTAGCCCAATCTTTACTACGCAGTAAGCGTATACACAGATACACACCTATATATACATCTGCATACATGTATATATATGTACATATATATGTATATATATATAATTGGGATGATCCACATGGAAGGAATACAGTTCATCAAGTTACACTGCTCTACTTGCAAGCATGGGAATAACATACATCTTCACTTAGTGTAAGGGTACACAAATCTTTTTGCTGTGCACCAATTTTACAAGGGCATCACAAAGGGCTCTAACACGTTTGTGTCACTGGAAACATAGTTTTATGGCAGTTGATAAACAAAATAAAGATGTAAATACCTTTTGCATAAAAGATTACACTCCTGAAGTTACTGTACATCTGAAAAAAGCAGATATCTCATTTTCCTATGAGAAAATGATAGCTGAATTAAATGTTTCAATCAATGTGCTGTATAAGTCATTGTTCAATAGGGCCCACTGCGCCTGTTTGACAATTAGTATTGCTACTGTATTATTAATGCAGAACATTTATATAATGGCTCATGACCTGTAATAACTGGTTGAAGTGTTGGTTGAAACTTCTCTGAATAACCACCGTTTACTTTAGACCTTCAGACTGGATGGCTGCTGATAATACTACAAGGTGCTATTAAAATTTATGGTGGACAAAATTAGCAACTTAGTTGAATTATATGAAATTAAGCTACTAATTCCTGAAATCCATAGTGTAGTAAAAAGTGGGTTTGAACCCTAACTACCAATTAAAGAGGCTTAAAGTTATACTGGTTGACCAGATTTCTATGATAATGCACAACTAAGCATTTTAATCATCTGTTTCTGAATGATTAACAGCATGTAAAAGTTTTGAGCTAGTCATTATTTAGATGCTTTCTGAGTCTTTAAAGTACATTTAATTACAACCTACAGATCTTCTGTGAAGAGTGACCTTTGCCTTGTAGAGGAGGAGGAGGAGGAGGCAGCGTTTATGCCGCTGGTTCACTGCGATACCTTTTAGATGGTGAGGTTACCTCCAGAATACTGAATTGTGGTTTAGATAACACTATGCCAGAGGGAATTCAAAGAGAAACAGACATGAGGAGGAAGTTAGAGGAGCTAATTTATGAGGAAATAACAGAAGCAAGTGTATGTGGCATTTATAGCTACTAAACAATGAATTAGAGCTTGGTTTTCAGTGTTTAATCAAGGAAAGCTCACTGTAAAGTTTTGTTCAAGTAAGGATAGGGAATCAAACTGACAGATGACAATCTGAGATTTGTATAAAACAGAGGAAAAAGGATAATGCGGAGATTTACAAAAAAAAGAAAATAATTAGCAATATGTCAAAATTTTAAAAAAAAGAAAGCATGAGGAAAAAAAGCTATTTCAGAAAAAACTTATTAATCTATGGAATAATTAGTAAAAGTGAAGACAAGACTATTGCAGTCTTGGAAATTTAAAACTACCATATGGTCCAAACAGATCAGATGAGAAGACCAGTAGATCAGACAGGGCCTTCTCTTTTTTTCAGGTTCAGCCATCCATCATAATCACCCAAACACACCTTGGTTTGCAGGACCTCCTGCAGGACATTATGTTATCTGTTGAATTTTCATTATATTCCCTACAACTACACAACAGAGAAGACAGGCTAAATCAAGACCCTAAAAATTGACCCAAAATCTACCAACACAGTAAGGTAGGAGTGACAAGATAGTAGCATTAGAAAAAAAAATGAAGCCTCAGCATCACTGCCTCCGTATGAATATCAAAATACTTCAGCAACAAAGGAAAACACACCTCGAACGTTTTGCCATTTTGTCTATGCCTCATATCGCGATATCCCTGCTGAGTTTGAATGAGCAAATTTTAAATGTCATTCAGGACCCACAGAACACTGCTAGTATTTGCATTCCTTAAAAAGTAGAAAAAAACATTAACCTTTTGTTTTATTGAATTAAAATGCCATGGAAATGCTGGTGTAGTCTTCAGAGACTGAAATACTTTTACAAAGAAGAATAGCTGTCATTTATTAGACACAAAGAACAATTACTTGATAGGATGCTTTCTGACAAAAAGCAGATTGGTATTCTCATCATAGAAAAGGCATTGTAAAAAAACCCAGCACAGACCTCTGAGACTTGAATAATTTAAAGCTGCATTTGGTGCAATTTGAATTTTTCTTTAGGGAGGCAAAGTTAAATACCTTTAATTTGTTCTAATTATTTCAAATTTGCAAGTTAATTATGGCTGATCATTAAATAACAAAAAGGACTATCGTCTCCATAGAGTTTTACCTCCTACCCTCTGCATTACTTAAGCTAGATTTTAGTATGCATGAATTAACTTTCTAAATAATCACACGGTTTGACTAAATGGCTCAGTAAAATGAGCTCTGATCCTCAGAATAAGCATTAATGGACATTAGAAAGGCTATTGGGACCCATGTTACTTACATTATAAGTATTTTTAATGGGGTCTTATTTACTAATCTTTATGTACTGTTCAAGTTAGGGCACCATATAGATACATTATTCTGCTTTAATAGAGGAAAGTCAGTTCTTCAAGATACTAAAACAAATGTCCATTTAGAGCCAACTAAACTCATTTTCAAATTAATGCAGGAAAACTCTGATAGAATTTAACTTGCTTTATCTGCTTATCATGATGAATCAATCCAACATAATGGTAGCCTTGGTCTGCAAATGGAGTTTTACAGATCTATTGATGTGCTAAGCTACTCAAGCAGCTAAGACTCCTGCCACACAGCAGCATTTACTATCAACACGCATATACCTAAAAGGATTAATCTCTTTCCTGCTCCACACCTAGTGCTCCCAGTCATTGATTCTAAACCCGGATCCTCACCTTTCACTGAACTCTGATCTTTCCATGCATTTTTCTGTGCAGATCAGTGGTATCCAGAGAACACAACTACATTGCAACTAGTCAGAAACCCCAAATGTGAAGCAATTCATGCCTCCAATATATATGTTCAACAGATGGCTGTCTTAATGGTACCCTACTGCACCCTGTTGAGACAAGGGCTTGAGAGTTTTGCCATTTTCAAACTAACAGATTGTCTTGACAGGTTAAACTCCAAAGCAAACATGCTGGAATGCCATTTTCCTGTTTTGCTATTTCTGTTTTAAAAATAAAATAATTAACAGTTCATGTGTGCAATCTGCTGCAATTATATCAGGCCAAGAATGCATAACACTTAATGATGCAAAACTGGTGATAAGTAGACAACCTAAGCAATATGTTTTTGTAGCTTGATCCTCTATTACCATTTCAGGTGTGGTTTGACAAGCTGGCTGAAAACTGCTTTTTTTTTTTTTTTTTTTTTTCCTTCCTCTTTCTGGCTTGGGGAGTATTAAGCCAGATCAGTTTCCAGATCCAGCTCAGTGCAAAGCAACAGTATCACAAATGCTGGAACAAAGAAGAAAGTATCAATATATGATAGGATCTTTCCTTTTAATAGGGATCCAAACTTAGGCCAGTTCTACCAAACCACACCTTTAAACACTACCAGTTCCAAATTGGGCCGGTCCATGAAGTTGAGTTATGTCCAGGGAGTTATGTGCTAAGGGAGTGCACAAAGGCAGAAAAGGATCTGAAGAGTTTGGATGTGTGGCTGTAGGGAGCAGCTTCACTGGCCTCCTGGTCAACCGCTCCTTTCCTCAGGAGGCCGCCTCAGGTGCACACCCTGTGAGGTGTAACTAATCCCTGTAACACTACTTCCAAAATATCTACACGTCTCAGAGATCAAGTGTTGGGTTTTTTGTTTGTTTGTTTGTTTTTGTTTTTTTTTTTCCTCTCCTCTGAGAACTCATGAGTCATGGAAATATGATTATCCACATCCAAACCCAAGAACAGAAGCAAAGGGAAGACAAGAAGCTGATCTCTACAGAACCTCTGTTGGGACAGCAGGTGAACAGACACAGAAAAGAACCTAAACACCTTACAGCCACTCAAGTCATTGACAAAGGAGACTCTTAAAAGTAGAGACCTTTCCACATTGGATATGCTTAAAGCTAATTGTGAGAAAAAACATAACAACAGAAGTATAGTAGAAGATCTTTCTTTCTTCTCAAGTATCTTCACTGAAACCCGGAATCCGTCCCTGAGGTAATACATCATTCCTCTTCTTTAAGGAGGGCAAGGGAGAAAATTATGAAGATGTAAACGCCAGAGCATCATAAGGGAGAGGAAGGAAACTGGTCCAATAACAACAGCTTTTGTAGAGCTGTTACAGGGGTGCACAAGCCTCCTCAATCTTCCTGCCATAACAAAAGCAAACTCTTGCAGGGGAAAAGGAAATGTGTGGAACAAACTTCAACCCTTGAATTCCTCATGAAAAATGCAATCTGTTTATGTCAGCAGATTAGCAGTCTTCAAAATAAACCATTAAAAGCCTTTTTTTAATATAGAAACAAAGAGTGCTTCAGAAAAGAAGAAATCTCAGCTTGATATTTTTCTCTCATTTAAAAAACAGGAATAATACCCTATTCTAACACAAACCTTGAAGGCCATGTTCAAGCCAAGAGTGAGATTTCATGGCCCAATTATGAAACCTGGCATTTTGAGGCTTATGTTAGATGCATCAGCATGCTAATGACACTGGTGGGATCCAGCGCATGTTAATAAGAAACAGCTGCTTTCTTTTCTAGAAAATACGTTCATTTATAGTTTAAAGATCTTTAGGACAGAGCTCATCTCCTTCTCCATATATTTTTCTAGGTAAGAGATAGGAGGGCAGGGACAGATGGAGAACATCTCAGTAGACAGTGGGACTATTATAACTGAAATAAAAATATTATCAAATCTACTTGTAATAAAGCGATTTTTTTTTCCTCACAGAAAACCATATGCAGACAGTGATTGCCTACAATCTACTTGTCAGTGTGCACACAATATATTGCTAGGGAGTTTCAGCTCCTAGTCTTCTTCAGGCTCACTGCCCCCTAACTGAGGAACACATATGGCTGTACAAGGTTCCTCTGAAAAGTTTATTCTGCTAAAATTTCTTGGATCTGCTGTAGTACTTTCACTTCTCTCTCATTTTGGCAGTTATACAGGTATCTATGCAAAAGCTTTTTCATATTTTGTGCTCTACTAGAGAATCCAAAGCTCAGCTTCCCTAGACCACTCCTTCCCAGAGACTAGTTCCTTCCCTATCCCCTCAGCGACTGGTGCTATTTAATGCCAGCAGTGAGAACTGAGGCCCTGCACACCCTTAATTAGCAATGACCTATTAGAATGTATGAGCCATAGGTAAAACTCTGGCCACGCTGAATCAAAATACTGTCTTTATCACCAATGAAGTCACTATTTCATTTACTATATGCAGTTAAAGACCCATTTGTAGCAAGTACTAAGTTAAATTCCACCTAAAATTATATTAATGTCTTTCCTTTGAAGTGCTGTTCTCATTCTACTTTAGGTTAGTTTTATGTCAACTTCCCACATATTTTAAAGGGCTTTCCTTAATAAAGATTTGCAGCGAGCTCTGATTAGTCTTTCTCTTTTCCTCCAAATCTAAAGCAAAACCCCCTACTTGAGGGTTTTCAGGCAGTCATACAGCAACAGCCACAAAAAGCAGCCTGGCGAAGCTTTAGCAGTACAAAACGCGCGCTCGTGTGTTTGGCCTTTCTTACAGAGCATCGTAGAGCAGCTGTCGGTGCAGCAAGCAGGGCTGTCAGCCTTCACAAAAGAAAGTCATGTAAATGTCAAGTCATAGGTATAAAAACAATCCTTCAAAACAGTGTCTGTATATCTGAAAAGCCTGCCAGGCTGTCACCACTGAAAGTGGCACATGGAAAGGATGCGCACCCCTGTTTAGGGCAAACAAAGTTTTTGAACTAAATGCAAACTTCTCCAGGAGATCAAACTGCAACTCCCACCTTGAGGAGAACTATTGCATGGTCAGCAGCAAAATGAATGTCTTGGTGCCTCAGTGATCCCCAAGCATTTCTGCTTGGTTGAGAGCACCTTCTGTTCATTGAGCAAGTTGCACTTCAGAGATGCCAACCTGCAACATGCAGGGTCCTGGCACAATAAATTATCCTTCTTAGAAACTAAGTGAGGAAACAGAGGAGCAGAAAGTAAAAAACTTCTCACATTGCAAAGAAAATTAACAACTTGGGTGAATGCACCAGCTCCTAGTAACACTGAGGTGAACTCCTGCCTCACTTACTGTTCCCCTGGCATCACAAGGAATATGTTGCAGGAAAAATCTTTCATAAATGCATCAAATCCCATAATAAACACAATTAGGCATTTTATCTTTGCTGTTCTTTTGAAGTGACTGTCCTTGAATCTAAGTTCTCTAGTGAATAAGAACCATTAGCACTGAGCCAACAGGGGAGCACACTTACAGGAGCCTTTATTTTTTTTTTCCAGTCAAAAATCTGTCCCTTTTTTCCTACTTTATCTGTATCACAGGAAGATTGAATTAAGCATTTTAAGCGGGGATTATTATTGTTTTTCATTGTTACAGGGCTGTCAGCGCTGCAGTCATACAGATTTGGGGACCAGCAAATCTGTCTTCTGGAGACTATCAAGCTACATACGCTACTCTGTGTTATACTCTATAGCCATATACTATGCTTTGAAGCTATACTGTGAAGACATGCCAAATGCCTTCAAACTAACATACTATAAAATGGTATTATATACTATCCCATTTCTATTGGAAATGTCCATCCTGATGCATCTTCAAACTTCACTAGCCTTTTTTTAATGAATAGATCACATCTGTTGGACTTAGTCATTCTATGATTAAGTAGTATATTAATGATTTACTATTACACTAGTTCTCATCTTTATTATATTGCTTAGTAAAGTGAAAACATTGAGATTGTTTATTGATCTGCTTTTAAAAAATTCTCATAGCCCAAAGAGAGGTAAGACTTCGAAGTTTACTCAGATTGGTGGATTATCATACCCAACAGATATAGATCTGACAAGATAGCTCTTGGTAAATATTAAAAAAAAAAAAAAAAAATCACACCACTTCTGGCAACTTCAGTTGCCTTCAATTCACTAAACCTATTTATTTCACAGAGTGTGCTTGATGACTATGACTGAAAAATCGGCTACTTATTGTAAATATTTACATATAAACTTGGATGGATAACTGAAAGCATACAACTCAAAAAAAAAAAAAACCCACTTTGCCTGTGTGTTGCACACACACCAATAAATAAACAAACCTAAAGATTTCCTTTCAATGCAAGGACTTTATGTGAACGTGACAGAACCACAGAATACTGACACAACTGAGATGTTTATGGAACACATTATACTTTTTTCTGTTCTTATATTCAGAGGAAAAAAAAAGGCATGATAAAATTTAAATCAGACAGGAACAATTCCATTGCTAAAAGGTAAGTAGCTCTTTTAAAACCATTTTGTGAAACATATATTAGCACACATTAATGTTCAGTTTCCAACAAGGAGAAAAAGTCGTGGCCGGAGGCTATGTGAAGTGTGGCTGTGGGTTCTGTTCAGGCCCTGGGCCACAGGTTCCCTGTCCTTAAAATCTTAAACATTACAAATGCATTGTGAGGCCAGGCACAAATGTCTTTGGCCATGTTAGGTAGAGCAGCAGCTGGCAAATAAAAAGCAAATTAGATTTTACCAGTCAAAAGAAATAAACTGAACTTAGGTCTTGGAGGTCTGCACAGGTTTGTTAAAATCTGTTTGGAAATATATCTCCAGAACAGCCCCAGTGCCGGTCCAGCCTTATGATGTGGGTCTTTTCGGGCCTTGTAGATATTTGTGGTGCCTCAAGCATATCTGCCATACTGATCTTCTCTCAAAAACTACTTTCTGGAAAAGATGCAAGTTTTAAGTGCAGATTATAGAAGCACAAAGTTAACAAAAGGGAAACAAAAGCTATGCACTTTCATCAAGCACAAGGAGCTGCAGTTACAAGAGATGAAGCCTGACACTGAGCCCGACAAAAGGCTTAAGTCACTTGCACATTGTTTTGCTTCAAACTCTTCAGTGTGTCAGACAATATGTAAACTTTCCTACATAGAAGGGGTGACGACTTGTCACTTCAGCTAAACTATAAAACTAGTCTCCTTAGGCCACCGGTGGTTTCTTTAGAATACGATTCAGATTTTAGGGGAGCACACAGGACACAGACCCTCCTTTTGGTCAGTGGAAAGAGAAGAACTAGTTCACAGTGCTAGAGAGCATCATTCCAGAAACTCAGCAAATTAGGATGGGGGGTAAGGAGGAAAAGAGAGGAAACTCTACAACAAAGAAAAGAAAATGAAAAAAAAAAAAAAAAAAGTAAGATGTGAAAGAGGAAAGATCTAGTTACAAACAGACAGCCAGGGGCAATGTATCAGCGTGAAATGACTCTGTGGTTCCAAAAGTCAAAAAGAATTAGGGAATGTGGTAGTAATAGATGGCCAAAAGTTCAGGTAACACCCAAGAAAATGTTAAGTCTCATGTAACTGAAGGAACAGAAAAGAGAAAGTGGCAGAGGAAATAAAATGAGAAACAGCAGTGTAGATTTTTGCAGAGCCTCATAGGCTAGTTATGGCAGACAAGAAACTTTGAAATGGGGTTTCAAAGAAGCAACAGTGACAGCATTGGGAAAAAAACAACAAAAATATTGATTTCGGTAGCTTATTTTGAGGGAGGGGAATGAGTATTGAGCAGCCAAATAAGATTTTACAGTCGTCAAGGTGCAAGGTGAAGGACCAGAACAAGGGGGAGAGTTTTAACTACTGACACAACCAAAGTATGTTCATCCTGCAGAGCAGGAAGGCTGCTGACAACTACTGCATCTTCCAGAAAGGCCTGGAGAAGAATGACCCTGAGGTTACAAGTCTGAGTGACAGAAGATGTGACGTTATCAAAATCAGAAGGGAAGAAAGAGTCAGAAGAAAAAGTGAGTTCTGTTTTGGACAGATTAGGAATGATCTGAAGGCAAAACAACCAGGATTATGTGTCACAGAGGCACAGATATGCAAGACTAGATGGAACAGAGCAGAGGGTTTAAGAGTTATTGGCAGAGATGATAGCCAAATCCGTGTAACAGGATGTTGTCACTCAGGGATATGGGCACAGGAATCTTTGGGCAAATCAAGGAATGACTAAATCCCTTCCCGCAACCGCACAGAGGTTCATACCTAGTTCCAAAAGAAATTATCTAAAATAGTGCTGCAAAAACACGCATTAAGAAAACCCTGTCTCTCCATATAAATGAAAAGATCACACTGTTTCTAAAATTAGGGCAACCACTAAATGAAATTTAACCCAAACAATAACTTTAGCTAAACTTTAGGTCACATGCATTTAATATAATGAGATGAAGAATATGAAAAGGCCATTCATAATGGAATTCATCGAGTTAGGAATGCCATGCTTAGCTGCCTTATAACATATAATTAATGATCCTATAAAAATCCGGCAGCACGAACTCTCCCGGCCGCCCGCCGAACTGCTCTTTACGCCGGGTAGGGCAAGCCAACCTCTGCTTCCACAAATACTGCCCTTTGAGAAGCCAGAAAGCCTTTCCCTCCCGCCCCCCGGCTCCATCAGGGACCGCGCTGCCATTCCCAGGACACGCTGAGCTTTGAACCGTTACCCAAATCAGACTCTAGCATTTGGCAACCCAATGCACATCTGTCATGATAGACTGGTTATTGGTGAAATGTTAAAGAAAAAGTCATTAACTCTTTTCCATGGCTTCTAATAACCCGCCTTCCTCTAGATTATTTATAATCCCCACTAAACCCACCCTATATTTATAGTCTTTTAGCAAAACAGAGAAACGTATAGTGTCTGGAGAGCTGTCTTGCTTTATACCTCTCCCAGCCGTTTGGTACAACTCTCTCCATCAAAAGGCCTGATCCCTCCTGAAGCCTCCACGCTCAGATTCAAGGTTAAAGGATTAAGGCCTGAAGCAATGCGTACCGGAGGAAAGGAAGCCAAATATCAAAAGAAACACAAAAATCAATCCTGCTCACCGCAGGAGCGGCGCAAAGAACAAATCAGCCGGGCTGAATCTAAAATTTTCTCTGTGTGGCTCTCAAAAATTAGCACTGTTACAAAGGGAACGCTTAGTTCTGCAAAAACTCAGCTCTCGGGCAAAGCCGTGGACTTCAGCTCCATGCACCGGTGCAATCTGGAAAAGTTGGATGTCAGAATAATTCAATTGCAAACAGAAGAAGTCCGGTTCAGAGCGAGGGAGCGAGCACGCATGTCGTTATCTCCGTATGTCCCTTGGATATCTACAAGTGACAGATCTAATATTTGCTATAGTTTAACTTCAGCTTCAACTCGCGGTGTACTGAGGCTCAGCCAAGGTCACGACAGGGCTGGGGGACTGGGTTTAGCTTAGTGCCGCTGTGACCGTGGCCAGAACAGCAGGGTACAGGGGATTTCTTGCTTAACTTTGTAATTCCACTGGCTTTTGGTCTTAGTCGTGCCCAGCGGTGCCGATATAATCTTTTAAATGGTGTGAAAGTTGTGAGGGGGAGTTAAATTCTCCTAATTTAAAACCACCTCCTAGAACATTTTGTTTCTTCAGATTTTTCTTAACTTTTCCAACGATCAAATTTCAGGGACAAGCGAATATATAGATTAAACATCATTTTCTCTTCATCCAAGACTATTCAAAAATAAAAAGCAACAAAATGATATGTCTGGAGAAAGTAATCCACTCAAATTTATAAAAATAGAATTCAGGTTTTCAAAATTCAATTCAGGCAGTAAACTCACAGTATCTACGTTTCCCTGCAAAGGAGGCATCTGCAAATGACTTGCAAAAATGTCTCTCGCTGTCTGCAAGTGTTGGCAAGGCACAAACCATTTCAGGAGATGCATGAATTTTAAATATTTCAGCCCAAGGAAAAAAAAAAAAGAAAAAAGGAAAAAAAACACTTCTGTCATTTTCAGTTGTGATACACGGTATAACAGAATTATGCCCATGTAGAAGACTTGCAGGAAATGCAAGTTATGCAAGAATATCCAAGTACTGAAGTTTCACTGAGCCTCTCTGCACCGATTTATTCCTTTGCTTAGAAGTGCTACTAACACCAGAATTCCCATGGTTTTTGAAGACCTCACCTACAAATTAGCTCCATCTGTCTATTAAAGCTACTTACAGTAGCTTCTGCTTAGATCTTGTGCCTAAAGCCTGTCAATAGCCTTCATGCTCAAGGTTACTGTGGACTGTAATGGTAATGATGCTGTTTGCAGCTCATGTCATTGTGGGAACAGAATCAGCATAATTCAGCTAAATGAAAGACAGACAGCTTCAAAATCCTCTCACTGTTCAAAGCAAGCCTGAAAATGAGATTAGTGAAGCAAACAGGTCAGGGGAAATGAACTCCTCACTTGCTATCCCATAAATGATCAGTCTGCCTTAAAAATATATATATATGTGTGTATACATATAAAATATCTCTCTCTCTCTAGATATACAAAATATATCTATCTATATACCCTGCACACCTTCAAACAATCTAATTCCCTCCTTCCCTCCCATTTAGCAACAAGCTTTTAGTTACCACGTCAGTACAAAATCCTTCATCCTGAACGAGGAAACCTACTACCTTTAGAGTATTCACATGGCACTAATGAAGCAAAAAAATGTACAGCTAATTCCGTGTATACGCTCCGGTTATGTCACAGTCGACTACAGCAGCCATCTGTTGCAGTGATGCTGTGGCTATATATATCCAGACTACTCCACGAATGAAAGAAAAATTCCTATCTGCCACTAATTCTGTGTTTGCACTTTTGGCAGATCTGCGAGCACTTTTTTTACTGGCCAAGCAAGTGTTCACTCTGCAAATATCCCATCTAAAAATGATACAAACTTCTACGTAAAACACGCTGGCGGAGAAAAGGAGCTTGGGTGTTAAAGGGAACACTAACAAGTGGGTAGGCAGTTGCCAGATACACAGATTTTACGAGCCATTTGCAAAGCACAGTTGATTCCAGTCCCTTTTAATGTGCCAGTCTGCCAAACTTCAAAACATGGAAGAGATGAAAAAACCTGAAACTGTATTCAATAAATTCGTAAAAGTTGCCTGAGCACTGCATCAGATAAGTAGCTACAGCCCTAGAGACCAAGGAGAACTCACAGAGCAACTGAAGTTTGGGAGGTCTCAGACAAAAAGCAAATTCTGCCCCAGTGAATTGGTTCAGAGGTTCAGGACATGGATGACAGGAGATGACACCTGCCACTGCTGAGGACGACTGACAAAAATACTCCAAATACGGAACAAAATGGGTGCTGCCATTGCCACCTACTTGTGAACACTGGTTCCCTCTGGAGGAGCGGGGATGGTGCAAGTGACTCCCAAGGTGGCAGGACTGGAAGCTCACACAGGATTTTTATTATATTTTTAAAATACCAGTGGGGGAGACTGTGTGTCATAAACAGCATGTGCCTGGAACAGCAGGGGGAGCTGCAAGGCTGCATTTTTCTGCATTTATATTTAATTGTGTTGAATATTTGGACATGAAAGAAGTATGCTTGCACACCACCACAGAAAGATGTCTAAATGTCTAACAAACCCCAGAAAATGTGTGTGTGTAACAAAGTGTTGAACAAGAAGCAAAAGATAATTGTCACCTTCACTTGCAAGATAATAAAAGGAGCTGCACCATAAACATAAAATCTTCTAAAAGACTCCTGATAGCACTCCCTCCTGGAACTATCACCATAGCAATGAACACTCAAATAGTGGGAAAGTGCTACCAAATTCTGTGCTTGATATTTTCAACTAACTAAAAATATAAGCAGGAAAATATATAAACTGGTGACACAGAATGAAGTACATGAGCATAAAAAGCCTTGGGTTAAATGAAAGGTGACAAATTACACTTGAAAATCGTTACTACTCCACGAAAACAAATCCTTTAAATAGGCAGGATCCTCAGATCCAAAGATGATAAATCTGGATCACAATAAACCCCATTTGCTGCTTACTGTATCCAAACGTTCCTCACAGGGCTCGGGCTGGAGGTGCAGGGCAGCACTGTGCAAAATCCAAGGAAGGGATGTGAAGAGCGGGATGGGCAGAGCTCTACAGGAAACCTGAGAACTGGAGAGGCAGGGAGTTCTGCAGACTAAGATTTAGGCACCCAGTGCTATCCACGGAGGGGTACTCGCAAAACAGCAAACTCCTACCTGCTGTAGCTGGTGCTGTTAAACAAGGCTCATTTCCACGACACACAGCACCCATATTCAGAGGCGAGATGAAATAAAGGAGAGAAGGGAGGACTGTTTTAACATTGCTCTCCCCGAGGCAGGCGCCAGGTGTGCGCACAAAAGCAGCTGCCGGACGCACGGATCCTCCTGAGCACGCGTGGAGCGGGCACTTGAGGGCCAGGCCTGGGAGACGGAAAGCGCTTTCTAGAAAGGCCTTTTGATGCTTAACCAACACACCAGGTTACTGTTTTATTTTGAGTATTTTAAAGCGTCTTGCACAGTGGGTAAGGCTTGAAAAGGAGTTACACAGACAACACGACGCCTTGCCATTAATTGTACAAGTTACTGTCTCCACTGCTGAAAATCTGCGTTGGGGTCGCTCAGGAGCCCTCGGAGCTGCCAAAAATCGTCCTCACTAAACTGTGGCGCACCTCCCACGAGGACGTGTGAACCACAGTGGGACATACGGAAGAGGAAATATAGCAAAGCTGGCTGTGATTTGAAGTATCCCCCCCAACAAAAGTTTCCCCTTTCACAAATCAGCTTATTACAACCAAAAATGGAAACAAAGATCAAGCTCTGCTCTGTATTTGCTCATGGATTTCTTTTTTTTTTTTCAAGTAAGTCCAAATTAGTCCCTACAGGAGATGACAAGATGCCTTTTAAAGTACATATCTCATTTCTGACTACAATTACCTTTCAATAGCTTGGCACAGCTGCACACTCCTATTTGCCTTTTGTTTTTCATTAAGGGCTTCTCTATTATTTGTACCCATCCTATAGCATTTATGCCTGCCAGTGATGCACATTCCCTTGCTTACAATTTTTCCCACAGATAGTAGAGAATAAATTGCAATTAGATTTTCGTAATTGTAGATAATTAACTCAAAATGAGCTGTTAATTATAAAAAACCCTATGTTTTTCAGTCCTTGATTATATTATTTATTTTACTTCTAAACTCCAGTACCTCACTTTAGCAAGTTTAATATTTTTAAGGACTTTCACCATTTCCTTTTAGATTCCAGGGTATTACTAAACTAACTTTTGCTAATTTGAAGATCCAAAGGAAGGGTCGCACTGGGAGTTTTGCTTTAGGAGCTTTCATGTATGAGCTGGAGGTCAGAGAGGGCCGATTTTCCACGATGCTTCTGATAGCACTTGCTGCAACAAGGACCTTTCGGAAGGTCAACAGGAAAAAGGAAAAAAAAAAAGAGGAAAAAAGGAAAAAATTGCTCAAAGTCGATACAGTCCTCCCATCCCTTTATCCTTTCTCAGCCCCAGACACACACTTGCACACTCTCTCTATACTGAAGAAAACATTGCTTACATATTCAAATGCATAAGAGAGACAAATGGACTTGTCTTCCTTAGCCTCTTTCAGCCTTACATTAGAGTAAATTATTTACAGAGCATTCATCTGGTAACCTTTGCAAAGCTGAAGGCGGCACACAGGAAAAAACTTGCGAGTGCTTTGCTGCCAAACTTTGCAACCAGCTGGTATGGCAGCTTGGGATTGCACGAACGCACCCGAACTTTGAAAAATTACACTAAGTTTAACCAGGGGAATGCAGAGAGGGTTGGGACCTTTGGAAATCTGGAACTCTCATTTTGTAAACAGCACAGGTTTTCTTCTTTTCCTCTCCTAGGCTAGATAGTTTTTTGCAGGTTTTTGGCAACCTGTCACCAAGAAGCCCTGCGGATGTTCTAGATTATGTTTTTCCTCCAAGGAAACACATTAATCAAATGAAGATTCTTTTGTTAGTGATCATATGTTAATCACTGCAGTCTTTGTGAAAATAAAACAAAAAAAAGTCAGAATACAGTGAGGATTATGCAAGGACTGCATAGCAGCTGAGCACCTAGTTAAGCAGCAAGGATTCCAACACCTGTGTTCTTCTGAAGACAACAACCTTCCTTTTCAGTGGAGAGGGATCTCAAAAAGAAAAACCCAAAACAAACAAACAAAATCAATAACAACTGAGGTTAAAAAGAAATATAAAGGCACCACTTGACCCTCAGTTTATAAATAAATTAACACTTCTTCCAGTATTGTCATAGCTGGAGTGGAGAGGAGAGCTTATTATTTTAAAGACATCTCTTGTCCTTAAGGAAGGTGCCATTCAAAGATCAACTACTCCAATGGGATTCTTGAGTCACCACAGTTAGAGCAGAGAACAAGAATTTGTAATTTTTTCCAGAAGAGAGAAAAAAAAATTATAATTCCCATTTTTCAGCTGTTTTTTTTTTTTTCCTAATATGCTAGTATCTTCTTTTGGTGGTAACAGGAAATGCAACAAGGTATAATAAAGAAAATAGTAATAATATATTCATATGAGAGTTTAATGGCATGCAAAATTGAGATAAAACTAAATATTAGCTTAACTCAGTTATTTCCCACTTCTTTCAGTGGTAGTTGGCTCTGATTACTCTGAAGTACAGGTGCAGTATTGTATTTTTAAAAAGCATGAAACTCCACAGCAGTAGAAGATTTTTACATTTAAAAGATGTGTAACAATACTTGATTGGAAACTTATTTGTAATCTTATTTCTATCTATGAGTTAAAGGCAAATAAATATACTAGCTACCTCAGATCCAAATGAAGACTAAAGAGACATTCTCATCTTAAATGATAAATAACAAATATAAAGAGAATATTACATTTTGTGAAAACTCCACTTTGCACTGAGCTAGAGTAGCATCTTACAAGATGCCAAACAAAATCAGACACCACTACAGGAAGTAAACCCCCAAATCTTGTGCAGCAAGAGTTCAGCACTGGGCGCACAAACTCAAGGGCCAAGTTATCTTATCTTGTCTTGAGAGAAAAAAACGAACATATAAACATATAGACTGTGCAGTCAATAGCAGACAGAGTCAAGAAGATAGATTGACACTGAAATACGTAAAAACAAAGAGAAAAATTACCTTAGTCTCACGTCAGTGCCATTCATCATCAAACCAAGTTCTCCTGGTGCTTCACCAATGGGAACATCTTCCAAACCAAGTTCTTGGCCTTTCAACCTGCAAAAGCAGAGGTAACTGGCTCTGCAGCTAGTGAAATCATCATGCTAGGAACTCATCACAAAACGCTAAGATGTGTGGCCAGAAGCAAGGCATTTCATCATGCTAAATTCAGAAGCTTTCACAACTGTTCTCACTTTTTCAAAAGTACTTGTCTTTTGGAAAGGTACCTTATGTCCAATGCTTTATGTCTGAGGGCTACCATTAGGAAAAAAGGATTAGAAGAATTTAATTTACTCATTTCAAAAGACCTGCTCCCCTGAGTGCCTGGTCACAGTATCCATTAACAAACACTCCTGTTTGGCTCAGCTTACAGCTCCAGCAGCACCAGAGCACAAAGGCATCATGAAAGCTGCATAAAATGCCGGAGATGGGTCTGTCTCCAGAAACTAAAGGCCCACAGATGATAATCAGTTTTAATGGGGAACGACCTCTTTTTCCCCAGTGAAGGCAATAAAATAGCTTTCCCTTTTTATTTGAATAAAAATCCCGTTTCCAGGACCCATCCAGATGCAACCCTATTAATAAGAAACAATATTCTGCCATTTCTAGAATTCTCATCCATTCAGTTTGACTGCGCCTTTTCCCTGCACCCACACCACTCTTTTTGACAGCTGAGCAGCTATGTCACATGAAGAGAAAGAGCAACTGAAGTTGCTCACTTGAGCTAAATACGGAAAAGTGGGGAATTACAATGCAGATATGACACACTGTGGCCAAAATAAAAAGATTCAGTTCATAATCTTGCTAAATAGAAGAGCAAATAGCCAATAATTGCAAATGGTCAGACCTCCTGCTTATGATTCAATGACAATAGTGTCAGTAGCTCATGCCTTAAACAGGACTCTATCAATGCAGACGGTTAGTCAAAAACACACACTTTTAGTTTTGGAAGGTGAATTTTTGTTGTTAATATCTTGTGGTTTTGGTTTTAACTGTCAATTATTGTAAGAAATGAACTAGGTTAAAGCCTCCTGACAAGGAAGCAAAAGGTATTTGAGCTTAGGCAAATGAATTTTTTGTCTGCAGTGCATACAATTATCCTATAGTTAGAACTGAAACAGAACAGTGATGTTTAAGACAGCCACTCTTAAATACCAAACATTTATTTCTAAATAAATTTATATATATATATAAAATAAATATACATAAATATATATTTTGAGAGCAAGCACATTATATTTTAGTTGTTTTTTTTTTTTTGAAAGAACATGACAAATATGCATTTACTTCCAACCCCGGAAAGAGAGCATGAACACAACTTGAGCTCTCCGTCATCACATATGATTCCCTTTCAAAGCATTTCTTAAGGCAACTACAGCTCTGTAAAACATGCAATTTTTCAAAAAAAATAAAATAAAATAAAATAAAATAGATACAACGACATTAACAGGAACGTCATTGTAGAGATATTTAATGTTCCTTTCTGAGAGGCAGATGATGCCTCACAGAAGGCTTAAAATTATCCATTTAAGTAGGGGAAAAACCTCAGCCTGTATGTCCTTCATATTCTACTTGTTTTTCATTAGAGGGACACATGCCTAGAATTAAGGTATTTGATGATTAAGAATCCATCTGTTCCTGCTTATTTATCACCTGAAGTCATAATCCTTTGTTTGTGACCTCGGCCATTTTCAACACACACAGAATTGTGATTGCCTCTGATAAAACAGGCATTTTAAAAGCTAAATAAACATGCTCCCTTCCATCTAAGGCACAGTACAAAAAGGCATGTTAAAGACCACCTCGGTTTCAGCGTTCTCTTTTAGTGTTTGGAAAGTAACTGGAGGGCTGGCATCAAGAAACAAAAAAGTGCTGTATTCCTCTGTGGTGGTTATACTATGTGCATGTAGGAAGTGGGTCACTCAACGCAGACTCTTGTGGGATGCTGTAAGCAGTTACCATATTAAAATAGTATCTAAATCAGCATTCTTTTGAAACCCTCCTACTGCTTCGTCTAAAAGACTGCTAGATTTTCCCCACTGTTTTCCCTTCCTAATGTGGAAACCCTTGTACTCAGCTGCATCACACTGGCTCACACAACTCTTCCTTCTGTGGCTTTAGCGCTCTACCCTTCTCTCCCTGCCTCCCCAGCCTACATAAGGTGATACAATAAATCAGTTCCTCTCTATCGTCAGTCACCATTTACATTTTCAAGAAGTCTTATCTCACCTTCTGCAAGAAGCTTGAGCGCCTTTCAAGCCACAGTCTTTATTTCTATGGTTACTGCCTTTCCCTTCTTCTGGTTTCAAGTATGTGCTATGCCTCAGTCTTGGCATCCTCTCTTGCACAAATGCAGAAGCAAGGAAGATGGCCTTCTTTTTCCATACAGAAAAAGCTGTTTCTGTAAAAGACAGAGCTTCCAGACCCTGCATAGAATTTCAGAACTGACCTTTCAGGAAAGGAAAGGAAATGCCCTGTCTCCATCCTCCGTACTCAGTGTTTTCTTGCTTAATGTCCGCATTCCTTTAAAAAGTGCCTGCACTAATATTAGTCTCATTTTTCTCCACTGCTCTTCTTTTCCTACCTAGTGTTTTAGCACTGCTTTTCTTCCACCTTTTTTTCTACCACATACTGTTTTCCTCTGCTGCTTTCCACAGTTGTCCCGCTGTTTCTCAACAGTATATTCTAATATACTAAAAAGCATCCTCTCCTCTAAATCATTATTAGAATAAATTTCTGTTTCACTCCCCTACTTTAACTGCTGCCCATGTCTACAGCTTTATTAGAAGTTTTAGATTTTTTTAAAACTACTATCAATCTCAAAAATCACCTGTTATAATCCATACGGGACTGGTGGAGTTGCTGTTGTTTTAGCAGTAATTTTGCTTCTTGCTTCGCCAACAAATGTTGGAGCCGCTCCTTTTCGACTTCCAGCTCCATTTTCTGCAAAAGAAGCTGCTTTTTTCTTTCTTCAGAGAGCCTTTTAGCTTCCTCTTTAGAGGAAGCTTCTTTAGACTCAGTATATGCGCTGCTATTTTGCCCAGAAGCTTGAGAGAGCCTAGAATAATCACAGATATCATGAACTGGTCCAGAATGTCTTCTAGGCACCGGGCTGACGTGGTGGCTCTCTTGGACATTACCTGGGCTTCCTATATGCCTAAAGGTGCAGCAGTGACTCTTGTGCTGAGGGCACGGGCTCTGCAATTCATTTCCTTTCTGCTCTGTGGGCTGGGTTGGTTTCACACGGTGAGGGCTCATTTGCTTGCTTGAGGACATCATATTGTTACACTTCCTATGCAAGCCGTTGTCCACTTGACATTCCTTGAGACATGGCAGATGGCTGTGATGGATTTCAGTCCCATAATCAAAATTATTTCTGCAAGGTTGGGACAAAGCAACATGGCCTGGGCTTCCGGTCTTTGATGCACTATTGTTCTTATAAGAAGTTTGTGGTCGTATCATACCTAGATAGGAACCATTTAGCTCCAAACACCATTGCTGGCATGAGCTCTTCTTACAGGATGCCTGCAATAAGAACAACAATTTCTGGTGAATTAAAAAATATATATCGCTGCCCATGAATTTCATAGGGTGAACACATTCTTTCAGAATTAGACTTGCTGCATCATGCTGAGGGACATACAGCCCAATTTGAGAATACGTTTATCAAAAGACAGAAACAAGTCTGCTATCAAATCTACATTTCATTCCATCTACACAAGTGCAATAAATGTAAAACTACTGCCTGCAGGATCCTCAGCGTAAAATGAGTCGCTTCTGAGTATCAAGTAGTTGCGAGCATCTAGGGTTACATAAAATCAACTTGAAGAGTGGCAAAAACATTAAATGTTAATGTTTGAAAATGTTTAATTTTGAATACTGAGCCAAAAAATCCATTCAGACACTATAAATACTTTTTGATTGGCCATTACACAGCAGGAGATTTGATGTAAAACATTTCACCTTGCACTGAATGGGATATTACTTACCGCTGGAAATTTGATGAGAGTTTTTGAAATATCTTTACAGAAACACAGATAAAAACCAACTACTTTCAGTAAAAAATTGTTGTACATCAAAAGCTGTCATTTAAATACAAAACATGTTTAAATTCTGCTATAAACGTAAGTGATTTTTCAATTAAGTTGGGCAAGTGATTACACTCTGATAAAATTCTGAAGAAAGAAAGCAACCATAATTCACATTTGTCAACCTAGTGCAAGGAAATTTCAGTGGTTTTGTTATACTTGTGGACATTATGCAACAGACATCAAAATCCTACTTCCATGCTGGAGTATCTCTGCACCGTGGTTCATCTAGGTAGCTCCACATTCGAGTTGTTACGTGCATCAGAATAGCAGATTCAGGCACTTACTTTTCTGTTTCCACATCTGTGCATTAAGTTCAATAATACTGAATTTAAACTCGCCCAGCTTTTGGGACCTTTGACAAATATCTTTTTGCTAATCGATAAATCAGGTTTGTTAAAGATAACTAAACCACCTTAGCAGCAGTGAAGTTTGGTGATCAGTGATGTATAGAAAAATATTATTTATACTCTCAAAATGCTTACAAAATGCTCAGGAATTGTCCACATACAGTGGAAGAAAACCAGGAAGCCTCAAACCCCTAGAACTTAAGAATGCAAATCAGCACACGGCAAGGATTAGGAGAGAGATGTAATCCAAATCTATGCAATGTTTATATGTATTATTTAAATACTTGTTTTTATATATAAATAAACAAATCCCAAATATACTCTGCTGCCCTTCAAGGCACCCAATTACAAGTTTCCTGTAGACTTCACAGAATATGAATTAATGTAGATTAGCATCTGAATACTGATATTTTATTATTTCCAGATTTGTTGATACAAAAAAAACACATTTTCTCCATCATATAACAGGAAGCAATGGATGTCATGTCTTGCCCCAAAGGGCCCCATGAGTTGGAGGCATTTGCATTAATGTCAGTACTAAATGTCTGAGGAAAGTCAGGTGCATGGACAGGGTGCAAAGTGCAGGACATGAAAATATTTTAAAGCCAGAGGGGCTGGCAGGGCAACTGTGCAGAAATGCAACATGCTGCCAAAAAGACAGACTTTTGTTATTTATTATTTGTAGTGTGCCATCCTTTTCTGCACTATTTCTAGACAAGTAAAGGCTATAAAGACCTTGTAATCCAAACTAGACAACACACAGAAATGACCAACAGCAGAAAAAGGAAAGTAAGAGAATCCTGTGGTTACATTCTGCCTCTTACATCCCACTTCACCTGCTTTTACAAAGATACTACTCAGAGGAACAACAGAAAAAAGGGTTTCAAGATGTCTAGTTTTTTTAAATGCCCACGACAGAAGATGTCGGGAGATGAGAGGGTATTCTTAAGGGATCCTGTTAGAGCTGACAGAGTAGAGTGGTCTACAGAATACACATACTTATTTTTCCTCCAGCCCATAAACAAAAGTAGGCAAGAAAAAAAAAAGAAGTAGAATAACTTTTTTTTTTATATATATTTAGCAGTTTGTTTTTCTGACCGAAGAGAAAGGAGAATGATAAGAAATCTAAGCACATGAACGAAGATGGCACAAAATAACCATCAAGAGCAGATTCAAGAATAAAGGTCCAAGTCACAAATTAACTTCACGGTTAAGACTCTATTAGGAGTCCCTGGAGGCCCTAAAAGAGAGGTACCAGTTAGCATTTGTTGACCTTGGCTGCCATTAAAATTGCCCTGATGGTCTCAGAAATGGCATTGACATTTAAATACTTCATAACAAGGCAGAGAAACTTTAATGTTATTTCACAGTTACAGTATGTTTGCAGGGGGGAAAATTCTCATTAATGTCATGGCATGCAAGTGTGTTTTTTCCATTTCTTTTGATGAAGGAGGTCCTATGAGGTACCATGACACCCAGTTTGGATCTCACACGCCTTTAGTGGGTGCTCAGTACCTCGCAGGGTCTAACCCCAAAGAAAAAATAATCACTGGCAAGTCAGAAGTGAGCCAGCCTTTTCTTAAGTAATTTGTGTTTTCTCTTAAAGGTTTAATTGAAACCTACACCTGGAAAAAGGACTGACACTTGCACTTGAGAAGGATCACAGGACACTAGAGCATGCCATAAACAAATCTGTAAGATGTGGGCCTGGTGAGAGGGAAAAGAGGGGGAAAAAAATTGAGACTCATCTACTACTGTGAGTCTAAGGAGGCACAAGCATAAGGAATTAGGCACTTTTACAAGATGAGCTGAGGAAAGATGCTGCCTGTGGGACACATGGAAAGCATGACAGACCATGATGGAACATCTGGGCTTTCCTCTCCGTGGAGCCCTTCTGTGCTTGCTCTATGGTGTTTAAAGATACCACTTCCTTTAACGGAGTCTTAAACAAACAAGCAACCTCAGATTGCTCCTTGCAACATATGGAGTTGGTAGGACTTGGTCAGATGTGAAATACAGAATAAAAGAAAAAAAAGAGTTATCACAAAAACAGCTCAAATGATGTCTAGAAAGATTTTAAAAAGTTGTGGGTAAAGTCTGTGAAAGTCTACTGCAGCCCCTGGAATATCTGCTGAGGGAGTCAGAACAGAGCCTAAACGCACATTCGCTCCTTAAAGCTCCTTGCAAACAAACTGAGCTGCGGTTTTATACACGCGGCTCTACCATGTCTGCAAACTCCTCTCAGCCGCGGGGTGCGCGCTGCTCTGCACGGCGGTCTCGTGAACTAGCGCAGATCAGACCCCACACACTCAACACAGGCAAGAACACCGCAGATTTCCTAGTAGCACTGCACGTACAAAAAAAAAAGGTGCAAGCAGCAGCCGAAAATCATTAACTCAAGAAGTCATGCACCCTGCAAATAAAAGTGAGGGCCAGTGCACACACAGGGAGAAAATTGTCTCATTAAGGTAAACAGTAAAATTCCTATAGATGTTAACAGGGTCAGAGCTTAACCCAGAGTACCAGGCTTTACAGTTTGTACCTGAAATATATTTGAATACAGAAAAAGTAGCAATGAACTAAAATTGCTGTCGACGGTATCTTGAGCACAATTCCCTTACCTGACTTTCAGCTCCGGGATTGCTTAGGGTAGAGGAGCAATACAAGGAAGGACATGCAAGTTCAGGACTACTCTGCTGTACAGAACAGAGCAGGGAGCCTAAAGGAAGACAGGAATGAACAGAAGCAGCTAGCAGAAGAGAAACATAGGCAAAGAATGTTTAAAGATGAAATGAGATCCTCTAAACAGATAAACGAGAGACTACAACACTTAGAGGCACCCAGAAAGGTGTCAAGGGCATGTACAAGCAATGCAGGCAACACATCCCCTAGGGTAGACATCCTAAACCTGGTACTCATCATGTGCATTGCTGATGGATAGGTCTCTACTCAGGGAAGCTCAGTTCCACAATATAAGCACATGCTTTTATCACTAGAATGAAGATAATATAAATAAGTTCAAGCAGGAGATCTGGCCAACAGAAATGCTATTTTAAGAACAATCTATTTCAAACTAAAAGAGTATCTGAAGCGTATAACTAGTATTAAGGAGCTATTCTTTTCATGATTTTGTAAGAACCTACCAAGATGAATGTAAAAAAGTAAAGACTTTGAATGCAAAACTAGTATCTATTCATGTCTTATTTTTTTTTGAATAATACAATCTTTTATTAAAATCTTTACCATAAGAAACCTAATACAAGTCATTACAAAGCGCTAAGATAGTAGTTCACCAACTGCCTCCCTCAGGAGGTAGGATAAATGGAGCCAAGAAGGCAGAAGGTTAGCTGACCATTTTCAAGCGAGAAATACAGCATTGTTTTCTGCAGAAATTATGTACAGCCGTGATTGCCACATTCCCCTGAATAAAGCCAGCAGTCTCAACTGAAAGAAAGAACATGCAAATGACAGTCACAAGCCCATATTTTTCCCTGTAAAAACCCACCGAATTCCGTATCCTGAACAAGTGCGGCAAAAATAAATAAATAAAGCGAGGATCACATCACAAAAAGGCAAATCTATAGCTGTTAGCTGATAGCAGAGGAACACCTCCTACATTTGTGTTGCCTTCCCTTTTTTCTCCTCTTTGTTAAGAGGGCTTGAACTGGGATGCCAGGTGCACAGAAACCCTGCATTCGGGGTGGCACGTGGCATTTGGTGGCACTCAGCTTTAAGTGCATATCTAGTGCTCATAAATATGCCACCCTTCTCTCTAGCTACACAAATGGATATTCTCTAGCAAGCGTTTCCATTTCAGAGCAGCAAACTTGTTTTACGCCGCCTGATAAGGCAGCCATCAATAACCTGGCGTTCCAAGAAACCTGATATAAAATGAGGGCTGAGGGATGAAGATGTCCAGATGAGAGTTCTGGAAGCCTTGGAAGCAAGCAGAGTGCCCAGTAAACCCAGGGCTAGCTACACATGGCAATGCAATGGGCAACTGCTAAGATTAAGCAAACATGTTTGCTTTCGGAAACAAAACTATAGCAGACCTGTTTGCACTACACAAAAATATATTAATCTTGACAGCACCAGGTCTAACTTAACATTCAGTGTGCTGCCAACATTATAAAAACGAAAAATCACAATCTTCTGACTTCAGTTTTTTACTTCTGCCCTTTATTTTACTGAGAAATCAGTAGTTCAAGACCTAGATAAATATTTCAAAAACTATACTATTCGTGAGCAGAGCAGGTCACTACCATTTCCCAGTGCATTTGGAGTTCATGTGAAATAAGGGCAGAAGAGTGATGAGCTGCATTTTTAACATGGGCATACACAGAATAGTTGTCTAGCTGATAGAGAATGCGTAATGCAACATCTGCACGGTGCGCCTTGCCAAAGCCCCATCCCAAATAAATGTAGTGCATTCTCCCTAGTGCAATTAACTCTCAGACTCTGGCAGGTTTTGCTAGAAGATCATCAAGGTAGATTACCTTCCAGCATATGAACTAAATACTTACAGGTGTTATATCATCAGTTATTACTTACAAACTTCTGCATTTAACAAGACATCCAGGCAAATGAATGATCTAATTTATGAATTATTTATAAGAATTTCACAGCATGCTCCTGGCGTCATCCATGGCCTTTTCCAGGTCATATGACACCAATTAGAGCTGAATTTTAAATTATTCAATAACCTGAACTCTCTTGTCATTTAACATATAGATATCAATGCAGTAAACAAGTTAAGTCTAATGGGCCCTGGAGGTTTGTGTTCCTCCGCCCATCAGCAGCAGAGGCTTTAAGCTACCACTGGAATAGAAAATAATAGAATGCAGCAGTCAAAAACATTTGCAAGGTTTTAATAAGTTATTTTGGCTCCCTTAGGGATTTTAGTATAACTTACAAGCACTGAATCTAAAACATACTAAAGTCCTTAGCTATGTGCTTTTAAAACAGAATTAGGACATACCAAAAGAGCAAGCCTGACACTAACCCTAATTTAGGTCCCTAATTTGAAATGTAGTGGAAATTATGGAGTAAGCAAGATTTACTACACACAACTCATTACCTCCAGGCTGTGCTACAGTAGAGCCAAAAATAGCCCCTCTTCCCAACACATATACACCTGTCTGTAAAGATAAGGTTATACACAGGGAAATGAAAATGTTAATTTAGCAGCTACTGGTTGACAGGTGTTACTCACACTTCCTAGTCCTGGTGTAGAGAAAGGACCTCCACTACTCCTCTACTCTGACTGCACTGAGGAGACCTCCACTAAAAATTTATCCAGATTTTGATACCAGCTTCAAGCTGCTAACAGAGATAAAAAGCATGAGAAAAAAATCATTTAAGAAAAAAGCTACATCAGATTTTTATGGTATCTCTTGGTTAGAAATATTTGAAATTATTTGACAAACTTTTACTGAAGAAAATTTAGCCATGGGATTCTGCTGCAAAACAAAGTTTGGTTGATGAATGTATAGCACATCCCACCTGTGAAGAAGTTTGGAAGGCTCTGAGACATCTCAGGAGCTTACGAGCACAGTTTCATGGCTGGAGGGAAGCAGACAGACCACTGATGTAGTCAAGAAAGTCCAAAACTCATGGTGGAACAGAGAAGAAAACTTTTGACACTCGGTGCAGCTCTGTACAAGCCTAAACGATGCCATCGCAACTGGGTCTCAGAGTACTGGGCACTAGGGAGCTACACCAGCAGCAAAAGACACAAGGCAACAAAGAGTGGCTCATTTCTATAGAATCCTTGCTTTCTGAATGTTGCTGTACTAAAAATTCCAGATCTGCTCCTTCAGTCTCAATGATCCCACTGATCCACACACAGGTTTACTTTGTGCCTTCGCTAGTTGGCAAGGATTCCAAAATTTCCTGAGCTGTGCCCATCAGCAAGAGGAAGATGGAAAGGAAACCATTCAGTTTATCCTTTTGAACAGTAGCAAGAAGTTTTCTAGCTGCTGCTGTCAAGATGAATACTGAAAAAGTAATGAAGTTGAGAAAATATCAAGCTGAGTAAATAAAAACACACCTGTCCAAATCGTCTAGCCAGATTAAGCAGCAAAAGCATTCAGACAAAACAGCAGCACTGAATATCTGTTCCTCAGCCTTTAGGGACAAGAGGTATGCTATGAGGAACTTAAAACAACAAAAAACAAAAAGCACAACTTTATAAGAAAAATGTGGGTGTGGGAGAGAAAACAACTACCTAATCTCCCAACACACATTTTAAGAACATACAAAAGTAGCTATAAGGGCTTTTATTTTGGTTACTTGCCAGATTTAATATTGTTCCTACATTGGGCAACACGTAATTATTTCCACATTAAGAGTGGTAACACACTGGATGATAATAGGAAAGTTCATGCCAGTTTTCATTAAGGAGTAATATCATCCTGTATTTGATCCTTCAAGGTAACTTTTGTAGAGTTATTTTAAAAAGTAAACAGCTTTCTGCTCAGAATCACAAGTTTAGCGTATTAGGGGCTACACATGTTCTCAGCTACTTCCAGTCTCCCTGGAAAAAACGTTGATTGAATTCTGAAGTCTCACTTTCATAGCTTCTGGCACAAGAGAAAAGGGCAAATACAGGGTGACCCTCGGAAGTAGCTCTAATTACTGTGATCAAACAGAAGCCAG